>NC_143417.1:17655000-17955000 GCF_059467195.1 Physcomitrium patens
CAGAAGAATTGCAGAGGCGAAGTCATGCTCTTTTCTCTAACACACTGCATCCCATGTTCCACAAGCCCAAGGGTGCAATGAGCTGATGGGTGTGATGGGTGTGAAAGTCCACAACCTGCAGCAGCAGCACCTGCATGGCATGCCATGCAAAGCCAAGACAAGACAAGCCAGGCCAAGCTAAGTCAAGACAAAAAAAAAGGCGCAAGTACACCTGCCCATTATGGCAGAGAGCTAGGCAACAAGGGCACCAGGCTTCGCACACGCAACCCTGCTTCAACGCCACGGCGTTTTGTCAACCATCGGGGCAGCGTTGCGACCATGTTGAACCCCATGTGCTGCAATCACCGTCTGAGTGTCGCTTCCGACGCTGCGCTGGTCTACAACTCCGGTGACTCCACGCGAACAGGTGCGAAGGAACATGTGAAATCGACCGGAGCGCGCCGTGTCCGACGCTTCGACGCAGCATCTTCGTGGGTGCGCGACGAATACGGAATGTGTCAGACAGTTTGTACAGTTGTGACATGCACACTGGAGTGATGAACAGTGCAAGGGGTTTTAGACGCGTGACCAGTCGATGCGAAGCAATGACGGGCATAAGCGTGTGTGGCCGTTTCTGCAGCAACATGAGCATGTGCTCGTCGTCGTACTTGTGAAGAACGACCCTTGAGAATAAGGAGACGGGTCACGTAACAAGTGCACGAAAGTGTATATGAGATCGACCAGGTTTTTGAAAAGAGAAAGAAACAACATGATGATTGACGTTGGAGTTGTAAATTACATGATCCTGGGTTGAGCTATGCCGGGCTAGACCCCAGCAGCACAGCCTCGAAGGACTTCTCTCACTCATGGCCGACTCTCAGCTTCCTGCGCCCGCTCCCACATGATGAACAGGCGCAGGTGAAAGCAAATAGATCACGACACACGTTCTTACTTCTACCATCATGTCATCTCTCGACCTACTCTCCAAACTGAGAAGCATGGCCGCATCATTCTCTCGATGAGGAAAGTACATTGCGAAAAAAGCATCCCCCGCTTCCGGGCTAACAAAATTTCCCTACTTGCCCGCGGTGGAGGTTCTGGAGCCAACAATAAATCCTACACAAAGCATGACCCTCATCACCCGAAGCCCGCTATTTACACACAGTGCATGAACCATTGCACTTCGGCGTACGAGCAGAAGCCGGACTTTCATAGAACATCCTCTGGACGAACCCAATGTCATGTGCTGCACCGAGGAAGAGCTCCACGTCTGAAGGAAATGTTCGTAAAATAATGGAAGAAGCCTGAGGCTGATTGCGACAATGGCCTCATTGATTCGGTCATCCCAGAGGTCTCTCCATTTCTTTGCTTCCGCGTCGGCTGTTAAATTTCGACAACACGTTGATCGTCGCGCACAAGCATCTGTACAAGCACTCCGGAGAGGAATAAAACTCGAAGACCTCTGGAGAACACCTTGTGAACGTTCGAGAAGATTTCGCCTCCTTCTAACTGCTCACTTGCACTTTGTGCTGGGAGAGAAAATTCTCGAAGTCAAGCGTGTTGAAGAAACTTGTGGGCTGCATGCGTCGACGACGAGCCATTGCACGGGGCTTCCTTGGAGCTGGAGGGCAAAAGGTAACATCAACTTCGGGTATTCTGTGCTCTTTCGATTTGGGTGTTTCGCAACAAGACTCCCGTGAGAGCGTTTCATCGACCCCGATGAAGGAAACGTCCAACGTCATGGGCTTGGCAAGAGACAAATCTTTCTGTGTCGTGCAAGAACTTGGAGCAGGTGATGACAACTGCGCCGCAATGCTACTAGTCGTCCGCACTGGCCGAAGCATAGGCAAGCAAACCCAGCTATCAAGAGTGAGACGTCGTCTTCCGGATTCCATCTCAATGGGCTCGTGGGATGGCGCTTGCAACAATTGGCAGCAACCTGCTGTTGTGGGTGCCATAGCTAGAATGCGACCAACTACCCTGCTTTAAAATATTTTAAAAAATAAAAATAAATAAAAATAAAAAGCTCCAATGCACCGCTACCCTCCACTCGTGAAAGTTCTGAAGCAGCGCACCGCAATCCCGCAAGCCTCCGACCGCCACCTCCAATTCCACCACAGAAATCTCCACGCCCGTGCAACACTCCGCCTTTCACCCCTAAAAAATGTAGATCACTCTTCCAGAAGATATTATATCTCCAAAACCTCCGCACACAATCGAAAGAAATACTACGCACCAATGCCTTAAATCCCCCACCAATTCCCACCCAAAATCTATCGAACCAAGCCCTCTCTCAAACACCTTTTCTCGAAACGTCACTGAGCAGCAACACGACCCGACCTGACCCGACCCGCAAGCACTCTACAGATTGAAGAAATAGAACACAGCTAACTCAAATCCCGTCGACAAAAGGAGAAAAAAAAAGTAGTGACTGAACCCACTGATCAATCTCTACACAACGAGAGGCAATATCTCGCCACAGGAAAGACGACAAGAGCTTTTGGTCCGCGATGAGACAGTTTCTCTCTAAGGAAGATAGAAGTGGAAGCACCGCGGGACTTGCAGCAGCAGAAGCAGCACAAGAGACAGGAAGCTCTGACAAAGCAGAAGACGAAAGGAGGCGATAGAAGTGAGATGTGAATAGAGGAGAGAGGGGCGTCGGGGTTTAAGAACGAAGGACGACGACGACGACGACGGAGGCAGACAGGCAGGCAGCGATTGTTCCCTTCCTGCGCGAGCATATCATGAGAGAGAAAAGGGCTCGCTGGCTGGCTCCTAGTCCTCCTCCTCCTGGTCCTCCTGGTCATTCCTTCCTTGTCCCTGCTGCTGACTGCGCCTGGACGCTCGCGCTCGCCCTCTTCCTCCTTCGTCGCTGCGGCGCCACCACCACCAGCCAGCCACCAGCAGCAGCAGCAGCCACCACCAGCCCCAGCCGATCCCCACCACCACCACCCACGAGGGAGGGCGGGGTGCAGCGGGGGCGCGGGTCGGGTTGTGCGAGTGAGGGAGGGAGGGAGGGGAGCGGGTCGGTCGAGCCCTGCCGGGACCCCACCGTCGTCCCTGTGGCACGATGCTGCGGTGACCGGGATATGCCCGAGGGAGGGTCGGGCAGAAGCGGGCAGCAAGAGACACAAACCTTCAGCGCCGTCATCGCTGGGAGGCTTCACTTGATGAGCCCTGCGGCACTTAATTAGCTCCAGCCTAATTCCGGACTAGCCACCGCTGCTGCTGCTTTGGTGTTGCAGCAGCGTGGCCCCATTTATATTTCTTCTTCTCTCTCTTCTCTTTATTAACCATTCTGATTCTCTTCTCGCTCTCTCTATTTTTGTTTTGTTATTTGTTTTTTGAATCAATGGGTTGAGGAGAATACACGAAGTGGAGCAAGCGTGGAGTCCAATCAGGCGAGGTTCTAAAACTGCTCTGAACTTTACAGTGGAAGGGAGAAGCTTTTACAATTTAGAATTGTTTGTGAAGACATTTTACATGTGTTCTGTGTTGCTGAGTGTGGTCTTTTCTTAAACATGAATTGAAACTGATAATGAGAAAATTTGCCACCTACATCACTTACGTTTCTACATAGTCATGCTTTCAGAGAAAGTTCCCAATTTCATGATGAATTAGGAAAACATCACATTTTGATACCAGTTAGCATAATACAAAAAATAAAATTACAAAAATGTATGTATATATTATAAACTAAAAACTTGGGACTGTTTCACATGAGGGCATGCAACCTGCTTGAAATCTTTAAATGATTTAGGTTACTTTTTCCATGGATGAGATTAAACAAGTGTATTTTTGGGCTGAGCCTCAGGACTTTATACCAATTGTTAAAGACAAAAATTTGACAAGCACATTTTATTGAATCATTTGATGGTTTTAATGCACCAAAGTCAAGAGTTGGTACAAACCAAATAGTAGGAATGCATATCATTAAGGAAGTGATATAACACCTGTGAGATGTGTTATAGTTGACTCCTTGTGGCCTTTACCAAACTAGCACTAAATGATTTCATTTTTTTTTTTGTTTCTTTTATTTCTAATGATGGAATTTTCAATGTGGGTAGGCCCAGCATAACCCCTCTCATTCTCTCTGCATGGTAGATGTACCTATGAAACCATGGCAAGCCAGTGTTAGGGCTAACTCCATGCCATCTTCTTTCTCACTGTTTATGTAGCTTTATACACTCACACCTCTGCCTCTTGTCAGCTCACTCACTAGTAATCCAATATGATTGGACTGCAACACAAGCATGCACAATGCCCTTCATCTCATCATGCCTTATTAAAAAAATCGAGAAACTAAAATAAAATATGAGTCTTGTACATCAAACATGTATATAAAACTGTTTAAGAAATAACCCATTCTGCACAATCATTACTCTGCAAATACTCCACTGCATATGCACATACACACATGTGAGTGTGTGTCTATGTATATATATATATATATGCAATGTTGGTTAGGGTCAAGGATCATGCAGTAGCAGAGCCATCTTTTGCTTCCTTCTCTGCTCCAGTTCTGCCAAGTCCTGCAACACCACCATGATGGGGCAAAGCATGTGCAGAATTCATGGCCAGCTGGGCAAAGAGAAACAGAAACTTCAAACTTCAAACTTCTTCTCTCCCCCACCCCACCACGTCTCCTACAGTGGTGGCAAAGAGGAAGAACAATAGTAGAAGTAGCCCTCTTCTTGTGTAGTCAGTACCAACCCTCAGGGGTGGGGTTTTTTTGTCTCCTGGCCCCATAATTTATTAATGCTAGGCTTTGCCTTCATCTGGATTAGAACATGGGCTCTATGGGGATGGGAGCATCATTTGCCTTCATTATGTACTTCCTTCCTCCTTTACTTGCAGCCGTCAACTTCTCAATAAGCCAAACACTCCCACTACTGGATCAGACCCGGATTCTGCTCCAAAACCCCATAAACTGACTTCCCCCCACCCCCATTGTTATCTACAACTGCTAGTGTTCTGAACTTGCATTAATCCTTTCCTGTGTTGCCAGGCTCAGTATAGAAAAATTGTGTACCCAGAGGGGTCACAAGTTTGATCGTAGTGCCAAGTTGTCATCAGACCCCTCTGCAGTTGCTGGGGTAATCCCAACTCCTCATTCACACTGCCAGTGCCTAAGGTTTGTGTTCATCCCTAGATTTTTGTTGCTCATCATTCTCCAATCCCACACACTTGTCACTTGTGAGTGCTTTTCCATGTATAGGGTGTGGGATTTGGAGCCAACTTTCTAGCTGAAGTCTACCTCCAGTTTAAGCTCATTTTCATGTTGTTTTGTCTGTGCATATTAATATATTCACCTAATAGAACATAGCACCTTCTTTCTTTGCAAGTTGTGCTCAGATTCACTTTCTTAAGTTGCTCAGACATTTTTTTTCTAGTTAGTGGTGGGTGCATCCACCCACAGAACTCTATCCAAGTGTCAACATGTGTTGGTTTTGATGAATCACTAGATATTATGCCCACATGGCAACCAACCATGTGAGCCAATGGAGAAATTCCCTTTCTGGTCTGCTTACATCTCCCCAAGTGGATACTAGCATGGAGGTGATTGTCCCTAAGCTGAGATGGGTCAGCTAACATTCCCCCTCTCAGTTATCAAAGAATTATCCTAAAAAGTAGAATCATAATGTTGAACCATGTGAGTGGCAGCAAATTGGGGAAAGGTAGTGATAAAACACTTTTTCAAACCAAAATCCTAGTTTTATCCCACTCCATTCAAATGAGAATAATAGAGGGAAAGTGTGGTTAAATGACATTGCTAACTTCTGTGAAGTAAATCTGATATGATGGTGTCTACAAATAGACAGCTTTTTTCAATATCCTGAATCACAAATTTAAGTGTGCCTTGTAACTAACAAAGAAAAAGCTTCGAGTCAGCAAAACCTAGATGAACATACATAGGGCCAAGTTGCCCTTAGTGGGTCAAATTTTGGCAGGGAATGGCTACTTTGTTCCATGATTGTTCCCATCGATTCCTTCCTCATCCTGTGAAGAAGATCAATTGGTTGCATTCTCTTAGTCAAATTAAGCCTTCTCAACTTCCTCAAGCTCCCTTCTGGAATAGCAATGGAGGCTATTCAATACTTCCCAAATGCAAAAGAGGATAAGATGTTGGTCACCAACACAGATTTGGAATGAAGATCTAAGTTGGCACAATTGAACTTGCTGGTCTCTAGAACTAGCTACTAGAAATAGGGTTGACCAATATTGAAGTAAGTTTATGATCTTTGCCCCTACATTTGGTGATGAATTTTGGAGGGGGAAAAGACATGCTAGTTTATTGCTTTCATTTATTTGTATGGGAATTGAATATGTTTTGCCTTAAGGTTATGATTGCCATCACAGCCACTTTTTGGGGGGGGAGGGGTAGATCTACACAATTTAGATTGAACCTCAAAATTCATCACCAGGCTTTTAGTTTGGTAATTAGCTGCTGATAGGGTTGACTGTGGGTCTTTGAAGGATAGTAATAGATTCATTGCTTTCATCCCACAACAGCTTTGGTCAAAATGCTATAGCAAGCAGTGAAGCCTGTCTCTTGGACCCAGACACTGCTTCTCTCTCTCTCTCTCTCTCTCTCTCTATCTATCTATCTCTATCCCTCTTTCTATCACTTTAGGTAATGAACGAATCTCCCCAAGTATTGGGTATGTCATATGGACAACACTTATTGTTGATATTGGTGGATTAGCATGACAAAACCTAGGGTCATTACAAGTACTGTACAAGCTATCTATACAAAAGCTAACAAAGATGTATTGTGCAGATTTTTTCTATCAATAAGTATTTAATAATGCCTTGTGTTTATAAAACAAAGGAAAAAGAGAAAAGAACTATGTTTCTCTTGACAATAAATTTGCAGTTTGCTATATGGCACCTCCACATATCTGCAGATTTAATCTTGATATGAACACATCGTATCCAATCATACAGTCTGGTTCATTGTATCTAATTTCTGTCTTCTTCTTTTTTCATTTTCATTTTACACCAAAAGTATAGGAGATTAGCAATCACTCTAGTGTGTGAATCACACCATGACAGCTTGGATGCAGAAAATAGCTTCCTCTGAGTTAGGAGGATGGAGGGTACCATTTGTGGATATTTGGGGGGAGCTTGGACTTGAGATTCAGAAAGATGATTAACCTGTTGCCAAACACCCCCTCCAAGAACAAGCTCTTTGACAGTTTAACAAGTTCCATTGTCTTTTGATGATTGCTTTCATGCTGAGCAGTGAAATTGATCAGTTGAAGAAACCATTTCCGAGAGGCTCCATGTCCAACATCTGAAGTGGCTATCTTTAGTTTAAAAAAGAGATATTATTTTTGAGACCACATACAACATTCAAGTCCCTGTAAAAAGATGCATTTTTTCATAGCTGATCACAATGGATGGTATCCTCAAAAGAATTTAAAGTGTCTGCAACTCTACATATTCAAGCAGACCACAAAACTAGTTGTCTTGGCCAATACCAACACACAGCTGCTCATGATCCCTCCATCAGAGGAATGGGCTCAGTGACTCCAAACTGAGTCTGCATGAAATATGATGCAGCCATGATTTTTCTTACAAAATTATCTTATGTGGACAGAGCTGTAGAAAGACAAAAACAAAACAAAACAAAACAAACCTTCTGGAGTGACATGAATAAATGAAACTGAATGACACATTTTTGACTTGTAATTGTCAAAGTTGCTTACCACAAACTCAATCATCACAACATTGTGAATGGGCACATGAGAAATTTGAAAAAACAGGTGTGAATTGGGTCTTGCTCTATCAACACATGGCATGCTGGCAGGAGAATTCTGAACAAGCATTAAATTTTCCAAAAAATCTAAAAATAAATGATGGTTTTGTGGTAAACTGGGATGGATGTGCAAAACTCTAATTGAGGGGGAGAAGAGAAAGAGGGCAAGCTCATGGCAGCCAATTGTCACCCTAATGATGGTCCACAGCAGAAGCTTCACATGTCCAGAGGAAGAGCTCCAGATTATGTCAGTGTGAATGGAACCTACTCCCAAACACCTGGCCAATTGCCATCAGGGTTCAAACCCCCTTTCATTGCCTTTGGTTGGTCTCCTCAGATACCTGGATCTGGGGCTTTTCTTCAATAAGACCCCAGATTTTTATCAATCTGCTCCTGGCTTCTCAATTTTGGGCTCTCTTGCAACCACATTCCCAATGTTTTTGAAACAAGAGGGTGGATTTGAACTTCTGGGGATTCACTTTGAATGTGACATTCATGGTGCCTCGTAAAGGGGGTTGGCATCTCAATGGCATTGCTTTAAATAAAAAGAAAAATAAATGGGGAGGGGGGGGGGTGTGATGACAGAGTTGGATATCTTGATCTACCATTGCTTTTACAACACCAAGAACCAGAATAATATTTTATGTCAACATCGAACTAGGAAATTTTAATAGAGACTTACAGAATAAGAATGCAAGGGGACATCATTGTCATGTTTATGCTGATTGTTTTGACCCCAGAACCCTAGCCACCATAGCCACCTGATGCTGCTATGTAACAGACTTTTTTCAAGTAAAGCAATGTACCTAGTTCTCATATTTGTGAGGCCACAACAACAAAAAAAGAAACAGACAAAACTGGGATTAATGTTCCACCTGCCCTTGGGTGCAATATCTTAAAACTTCAAGGCATTCTGTGAAATTGAAAAAAAAAAGAAAAAAAAAAAAGAAAAAAAAAAGAGGATTTTGTTCAAGTGTTGAAATGTGAAGTTGTGGGATCCTCACAAATATTTGCTATTTTTCAAACATAATATTGTGACATGTTTTCTTGAAGTTCATGTAGATAATTAAATTCTCCTCAAACATGAGCCAATCTTCTGAAAGGGGAAAGGGCATATTTTTGTAGCGGAATTTGGCAACTCCAGTGGAGCCCATAATTGTACTAGGCTCAAATTTAGGTTTTACGGACATTTAGAAACTCTCAGGCAACAAGATGTGCAAAAACATGGCTAATGGCAACCATTCAAGAGATAACCACAAGTTTTGGAGGGGAATTCTGGCTAGTTTCTATTTTTTTTCCAAAGTTTTTTTTTTTTTTTTTTTAATATTTTTTTCTAATTTATTTCTCTTCAGGTTCCCACATCAGTGGATGGAATTTGAGTGAGGTTGGGCATCCTTTGACCTTAGGCTTTCCCCATTTGGTCATTAGAGCCAATCGAGGCAATACTCAAGTGAGAGTACTTTTGCATTTGCTTTTCCAACAAGGGAAAGTACCTCCCTACATTGGGTGTGGTTCTGGCAAAGCTTTGCCTCCACAATTGGCCCCACTTTCTTCAATTTAGCTCCTGACTTTGATTTTTGTAAAGGGGGGGGGGGGCTAGAACTAGGATGATTCCTTAGAGTTACTCTCATTTGGCTAATGTAAAGTTTAGTTTCTTTTGTCAAGGCCTAAAATATGGAAGAACATGGCAGATTGTACAACCCTGTAATTGTGAATTGGGTTGGAGATTTTGGAACATCAATGACCATTTAACATGATATATCAATAAAGATCATTGTGATTTCATTTACTCTGCCATGAAAATGCACACACATACACACACAGATATGTACATACATACGTACACATATATATTCACAAATACATACAAACATACATACATAATTGTGACAATGTCTAATATGAACATGGTAAGATTCCATTTTTCTTTTAAGTCAAATTACCACAGTGGACTTAAGATTGATGGGATACAAGGGAAACACCAAACACAGAGACATCATGCAAAGCCAGGTTTTGATGCAGAAGTGAGTATACTCAATCCACCTTGCCAAGCAGAAACACACACACTCACACACACTCACTATCTCACTCACTCTCAGAGTAGGCTTGGTGCCAAAGCATCTGGGAGGTGGTACAGGTAGAGATAGAGGCTTTGTCTGCTTGTCCTTGGCTTGCATGCAGGTTGGTTGCCAACCTTGGATGACAGAACCAAATCAAAGACCAGGAATAATGATGGGAGCACAGACACACAGAGGAGCACAGAGAGCACCAGAGAGAAAATGAGGATTACTCACTCAGTATGTCCAAATTGCATCAGTAATGAAAGGAAATTAAACAGAAATAAAGATGGGGGTAAAAGAGAAACAAGATGAAGTAGGAGAAGATGAAGAAGCAGAGATTCACAAGTGTGCGAATGTTAGTGCAGAGCCCAGGAGCTATGGTTCCAGCAGTGCCATGCAATCCTTCAAACCCCCCCCCCATCCGAACACAATTCATCCGCCCATACATCCACCCACTCATTCGTCTGTGTATCATATGGGAAATCTATCCATCCATATCCATGTGCGCCTCTTCATCGTCGGGCAGCACCACAAACGGGCAGTGTCAGGAGAGCCCCTTCGTGGGTGACCCCAGGTGCTTATTGGATGAATGAGTGAATAAGTGCATTCGAAAATGGATGTCGTGGATGTGTCGAAGGGCACCCAACACTCTGCTAGGCTGAGAGGCATAAGGCAGTGGGAGTAGGATGATTTAGAACATCCCCTGCCACTCAAATACTAGTATTTTATGGGTTGTGCTTGGTCCCATGACACAAAGGGTAAAGTGGCCATAACATCCCCAAAAAAGATACTGCAACCACATTAAAAACTAGTGTGAAACACATGAAGTGAGAAAGAACATGGGTTCCCCTGCACAAGTGAAGATTTAAACCTTGTTGGGTACATGATCTTTGGGATTTTGGAGACACCTGGCAACTAGTCCTTTTCAAAAGGAGAGAATGGAATGGGTGGAGAGGAGGTGGTATTTGCACAAGCAATGGAGCAAGTTGGCACCATTTTGGAGTTTCCCAAGAGGACGTGCCACCATGCGTTGCAGCAGCTCACACACAAGCACAACCAAACTTAGAGAGAGTGGGAGAGAGAGAAGGGATATTCCTAATTAGGGCTTGGAGGGAGGCACGACCAGACGACGAGGGTGGGGAATAGGGGAGGGGGTATAGTCTCACTATTAATATCCATACTATTAATGTGATTATCAATCCTTCTACACTCGTACCCAGATTCACGGCATAACCGCGTGGAACCCTCTCCATTCTCCACACCATCATCTACAATTTCCTCGAAACCCTAAACTTCTGAGTGCAGATCTGTGCCCTGTTCCTTTTTTGAATGTGCGATAGGTAAGATTTGACAAATTTGACTGTTTTCCAGTAATTGAAAAAAAAATGTAGACTTGAAAAATTAAAACTAGTTTCTACTACAAATCATTTTATATTTTATGAATGAAGGTTAACTTATTTCAATTAGTCAGCTACAATATTAATCAATATAATATGTATTACTAATTAAATACCAAAATTAAGATGGTCTTGTGTAAATTATAAATTTTTACTAAAGTTTTAACTTACAATATTATTTTTGTATTATTTATCAATAAGCTAAAAAATTTGAGCTCAACATTTAGAATAATTTTAAAATACTCCTGTAAAATATCTAAATGCTTGCAACAATAAATGGGTAATAATATTTTATTGAATTTTAATTACTAAAAAATATAATTTTATATGGTTATGAAAATGTTTTCAAGAACCTCTCTTAAAATGGGCCCAATTGAAATTTTAGAAAAAGATATTTTTTTTCATATTAAGAAATTAAAATTTAAAAATAAGAATTAAATAAAAAAAGAAAAATTAAGAAGTTTATCTTAAAATTATACATGATCCAATGTGGTCTTTGATCTTTAGATTAAAATATAATATCACATAATATATAAATTCACAACAAAAGTAAAAATCTTTTCAATCATATTTAAATATATAATCTTATGCAATGAGGATATTTTTACTACTTTTATGTTTATTTTTGTTTAGAATATGTTTATATAAATACTAAAGAAATATTTCATTTTATTTTTATGTTTAGTTTTGTAAATATTTGTAACTTTTGGAAGTGTGATAATTGAATTTATTACATAACATTAAAATCTAAAGAATATTTATATGGTATTTAGATATAGATATGTATTCATTATTATTCATATGTTTCTAATACGGGTCTTATTTTTAGAGTCGCTACTCTATTTACAAATGAAAATAAAGTTTTAAACATAATTAGGCAACATTTTCTTTCTTACTATTAATTAAAAAATTAAAAACCTATAGTAGATAAAGTTAGTTTTAAATATATTTTCTTTTGAGAAAGACACACACACACACACACACACACACACACATATATATATATATATATATATATATAGTATTAAATACTAATTTATAAAAGAAATTACCCAATTATTTTGGTATTTTTTGATTGCTTCAAGAGTGCCAATTCATATGAATGTAAAGAGAAATATAAATATGGAGATTAAAAAAATGAAGTCTTTAATAAAAACCTTTAATGGAAATCTATTTATATTTAAAATTAATTAAAATAGTAGTTATTCAGTGTTATCTATGACTTTTTCTATTTAAATTTAATCAGATAAAAAATCAAAGTTTACAATCTATACAATATTATTTTAGTATTTGATTTATCTTGTTTTTTTAGGTTTATTCTTCTTAATTTGATAATTTTGATCAATAATTCATTTTAAAGTTTTTACATAAAATTAATTGCAAGTAATTTATTTTAGTATAAAGACAAAATTGAACTTGAGTTGGTTTCTAACTTATTACTAATAATGTCTTCTTTTTCTTCTTTGATAAAAATTATTGTGAAGTTTTTTGCTTTTTGATTTGGTGATTTTAATTCTAACTTTTAGAGAATTGAACTCCACTAATTCTCTTCTCTTTGATCAGCTTCTAGATTATTAAACTGAATATATTTTCTGCTATTAGGAGTAGGTAAAGAGCTGCAGGACAAGCATATTTTACTCCTTTATAGATAAGAAATTTCCTTTTCATGTTCCCATTTAAGTATTTTCTTGTAATATTAGTTTTCAATAAATAAATATTTGGGATATAAGTCTAAGTGCTTTGTAAATGTAAATAATAAAGTCTATGATTTTTCATCAATGGACTTTAAGTATTCAAATTTTATCATTATTAAAGGTTTTTTATTACTTAATTTAAATAATAATATCTTAGATTGCTAAAATAAAATTTTAAATAATTCTAAGTAATAATTTATTTAATTTTACTTAGAAAAAATAAATTATAATAGAGTAGATTAAAATTCGTATTGTAGCATTTTTTAGAATGTTTAATAAAGTTATTTAAAAGCATAAAAGTCATTTATTACCAAATCCAATTTAATTCTTTCTTTTTTACAAGATATAAATATTTAATTCTTATACTATTTAGAAAGTAGCTCCTAAGAATATTATTATATTAATTATATTAAAAAGTCTTAAACTTATAACAATTTATAGTTTTTAAAATGATTTTGTATAAATATATGAAGGATAGATACTCTTTTATTATTTTTACTTTCTATAAACTAATGTATTTCATAAAATAATTTAAGTTTCTAAAAATGCAATCTTATGTTGAAGAGGTATTGTGCAAATTAATTCTATTGCATCTAAACCTTTAAATGGTTTTAAAAGCCTTTTCCAGACATATTGAGGTATTATTGTTTTATTTTATCTTACATGATTAATTTTATAAATAACTTTATCATTCATATTGGTAAAATTTTAATGTATTACTTATTAGATATATTAATTATGTCAAAAAAATAGACTTGTGGATTATCCATTTAGATTTAGACAAAAGATTTGGATTTCAAGCTACCTTTTATCATGTTGTGTTAATTTAATTAAATCTATTTTTAAAGAATTGTTAGGATGTATCATTATATAAATTAGCAAAAATTTGAATAGTATATGTATGTATATATATATATATATATATATACATGGATTTGGTTTAATTTATTTCAATTTTAGATATATATATTAGAATAATATAAAAGATTTAAAAAAAAAATCTTTAAGATTTTTTATAATATTTTTGGATTTTCAAGAATCTTTATAATGCACATAAAAAATCTCGTAGATGGAATTTTCGGAATTAAAGAGATAATTCTATAATACTTTAGTTACAAAAAATTATATCTTTTTAAATCTTATGTGCCATTAATTTTTTTATATTATAAGTTTGTATAATGTTATTTTGTATAAATCTTGTACTATTGAATTTTTGTAATATACTCTAGTATTATTTTGAAAGATAGTTGATCTTTCTCTAAATCTTTATAAATATTTAGTGATTAATAAATACTACTTATTTTCATATATTTTTTTAAAATTACAATTATTTAATAAATGATATATTGTGGTAGAAATAGATTTTGATAGGCCACTAAAAACAAGTTTGTACTTAGAACTTGCTATATTGTACTTCATTCCAAAACTGTTTTCTGTGTAGTAGAGCTTGAATCAAATTGTAGAGAAATAATGTGAGAATAATTTTTCTGATAGTTTGTGATTTATTTTTATTTTTATTTTTATTCTTTTTCTTTTTCTTTTACTATTTTTTCTTGCCAATATCTCATGACTTTCCAAGCGCCAAAAATTTAAGACTATAGATCCATTGTGATATGTTGATGTTCTTTATTATATTGTACTTTGTATATATCATGTACCTTTTTTTATCATTATTTTCTTTTCTTATGTTTATTTTTGATGCACTATTTTTCTCTAATGATATTATTTTTTCCTAATTCCATCATCTTTGCATTAGCCATTAATAATGTGACATTAATATGTATTACTTTTTATTATCACTTTTAATACTTTTTGCAATTTTATTGGATTTTACATATCATCTTGAGTTACTTGCACTTAATTAGTTAAAAATTATTGTGTTCGTGTGTTTTTGGTACTAATAGTATTCTAATAATATTCTTTTAACATTAATAGAACACAAAGATTTTGGTACAAATTAGACATTAGTTTATTAGTTTTGAAATTTGTTTGTTTGATAGTGATTCATGTCTGTATATATTTTGTTTTGGATTACAATCTATTCTTTTTGTCATTAGATTTAGATTGTAATATAGTTTCAAAAGACCAATTATTGTTTCTTGACACTAAGACTATTTGGTTTGGATTCTCTTTCTTGTTTGTATCATCATCACCAAACTAATATTTTTTACAATTCATTGTATGTGGTTTAATTATTTTATTATATTTTGTAGTTATAAATCAAGGAAAAAACAAGCTTGAATACATAAAGATTTTAAAATTTTTAAAATTTTTCATGTTATATATTTGTCAATTTTGTTTTTGTATGTTCTCTTTGTATGTGTTCTATTGCTATAAAAATTCAAAGGAAAACTGTGTCTGAGTTGCTAAAATCTTTGATTTTTTAATGCTTGTTCAAATCTCTTTTATATAAACTATTTTTTTCTTTACAACCTTTTAACTTTATCTTAGAAACTGTTTCAGTAATTATTGTTTATGTATATATTTGTTTTTTTGCTTGATTTCAGTTGTAGCTAAGACCTTGCATTCTTGAAATTTGTAAGCATTTAGAATACATAATGTACATTTTGTTGGCATGTTGCTCTAATATATATATATATATATATATATATCTAGACACACGCACATATACTTATTTTAATTATTGGTTTGGTGACATGTACTTTTTGCTTCCATCTTTTATATTTTAGTTATTTGATTGGTGACTTGAACTTCTTGCTTATATTCTTTACTTAACTTAAAGCCTAAAAAAAATTATATAATTCTGATTTTTTTAAAAGCTTTTTTGAAACCGAAGAGCAACTTTTTAGGTTGTTTTTAATATGTAAAAAAATCATTTTAATGCAAATAATGTCAGCAAATTAATTACTCTCATGCTATTTGCTAAAAGCTTTAGAACCAAAATTTGTTAGGATCGTATGTTTGACATGTGTACATTCTTTTCGAATGTATGTTATTCTTTTCTATTAAATATTTTTAACTGATTATTTTAAATTTTACATAAATAGGAATATTTTCTCTACAAAACATTTAATGTTAGCTTGACAAAATTCTATTCTAATACAAACCACATTATTGTCAATCTTTAAATTTGCAGTGTTATGTTCGTACAAACCCAAGATTTGTGTGGGTTATAGCTACTCTCTTATCTGAAATGCCCAAAAAAACTCCCAATATTCTATTACTTATTGAATGGTCAACTTCATGGGTTGTCTGTTGTAGACTTGAGTGGCTAGACAATCCTCATCTCTTTTGAAGGGACATTCATTTACATGTTCAATGCAAGTCTCTATTGTCAACAGTACCCCAACGCTAAAGTTTTGAGCGACAACTGGCATTATACCTCAATGATGCAATGGGACCGACTACACTAATGCATGTCTCTCTACCCCAACTTCACTTTCCATCTGCAATCACCCTCCTCTACTGCAAGTTTCAGCAGATTTTTCTGCAAAGCGTGCACTTAATGTTCAGTGTTCAGTTAAGGTCTAAATGGATAGGTTCATCAAAAGCTTGTCAAAGTGTAATTTCACAGTACAATCAATGTGTGGAATTGAACGAAGTTTTCGACGCTGCTTTATGCAAGTTTCAGCGTACAAGAGGTTCACTGGTACCAGTGCATCATTCCTATTTTTGGAACATATGTCAGAGTTTCTGGTCCTAATGACACACCCGTTCGGCATGATTTGTGAACGAGTTTGTACGATTTAATCCTACATTTATGTTCACATCAGTCATTCAATCATTCGGAGCGGATTTTACTCACATGAGTTTCTTTATAAAGAAGAGATTGTGCTGGTTATCACACGAATTGGAATGATAAATAAATTAAAGAGAAAAAGTTTAGTCCAAAAATGCAAACGCTGGTGCACATGCTCACACGGGCGATGCAACTTTGGCTCTCACAAAGAGAACACCCGCTCATGTGAAGAAAGCCACATGAACAGTGTTGTCTGATGGTCATACAACAAGCAGCAACACCTTCACATCAACGCTATCAACCGCCGATGAATAGCAGATTTTGTGACACTGACGTAGATTATCATTCTTGAACTGCATGTGAAAGTGAAGTTAATACTTCTTCATCTGTCATTCAATAAAACTGCCGACGTATAAACTCGAGATAATGGAGCGAGATCCAGGAACGCACAATTCCGTTTCTTGTATTAAATAGTAGTGCCACAACACTATTTGTAAAATCGGTCTATTTTGCCTACTGGATCATCCTTGCATACTCAACGCCCTGCAACGATCTCTACTCATGCGAATATTACGAGGCTAGAAATGAAGATCATTGAAGACGTTCCTTACGCCTGCCACACGTTTCCGATTCATGCTCAGGCTGCAAAAGTCACAAAAATTTATAATCAGCATATATTGCAATGTGTGTAATGTCTCCGATTATTATCACTAAGTCTAGACTCACGATCCAGATCTCATTGTTAGTAACTCCTGTCATTTTTGAATCCACTGAAAAAAACATGCAAATAATAGAGAAAACATGCAGGTACACATGCAGGCAATAGAGAAAACATAGTCACGCATGCAGGTACATGTAGTTGTGAGTTTACACAAGTCATTGATGTCTGCAAATGAAATATTACCTGTGTTGAATCTCCAGTGTCACGGGCGACAATAGAAACAAGATTATAGCATATGAACGCACACCATTCACGAACTCAAAAAACGGATAAGCCTTCTGCTAAGGAAGACCCCGTTGAATGAGAAACTGTCTACTCTAACCTTGGTGGCATTAAACAAACATATGGACTAGAATAAAAATCAAGGCACCGCGTATTCGGGCGCTAGGAGCCACATCTTCCTCAATCTCCACCACTACGAGTGTATCACAGAACGAGTAATTCTGTAAACAATGTTGAGGATAAATAATACGCACTGAACGAGCTATTCGGTGCACCTACGGTCGCGTAACTTGCTCATGAATATGCTAAGGTAGCAGAAAAATGTCCCTAAATGTAGGAGGTCATGGGGTCAACAACACATCCTACCACTCTACTCTCTCTCTCTCTCAAAAGAGTCCATAGTTGCAGATATGATCTGCGATCTCGCTAGTCCGAGTGTTCCGCCCAATGGAGAGGATTCAGAACAAGTAGCATGGTGCCAGGCTCAAGTCCTGGCCCATGCTAGCGTCTTGGGATTCAAGAGCGCATGCCAGCGCCAGCCGACTCCTCCCGCGCGGCTTCTTCGGTGCGGGAGGGCAGAAGTCCACATTCACATAAGGTATTCTGTGCTCGTTTGACTTGGGCGTCTCACAACCCGACCCCTTCATCGCATCCTCCTCCACCGACAGGGAACCATCCAATGTCAGCTTCTTTACAGCCGAAAAATCTTTAGGCTTCTTACAAGCATTCCCAGGTAACGAAGTGCGCACCGGGCGAAGGTTCGATATGCGACTCCACGTCTCCAGCGACTGTCGGTTCCTTCCAAATCCCATCTCCACAGACTCCTCCCCTTGCGTACTCAACATCCCCGGAGCCATTGTTACAATGTAGGCAGCAACCGTAGATTCCCAACACCTGGACACCCTAATATCTAAGCCAAACACCGACAAGCCACTAGATCTAGAATACCCACAGTGCAACACACACACACACACACACACTGCGTGTTACTAGCTCACAGACTACTCAAAAAACTGCAGATCTGGAAGAAAAGAATGACGGAAAGAGGTGGAGAAGATGACAGTGCAGGGGATCGTTGAAAGTGACAAGACAGATGTAAATGAAGCTCTTTTTAAGAGGCATTATTTGCAAAGGCGCCGCAGATGTTCCGGAGACCCGGATCCCGCATATGATGCCCCATTACCACCTCCACTTCCACTGTAACACTCCCCCTTTCCCTTTGTTTCTGCCGGCAACGAACTGCTCCTCTAGGGTGCGGCGCGGCGCGGCGCGGCACGGGTCGGGTCGGGTCGGCACTGGTATCCTCAGCCTGGCCCAGCTCATGGGTTTGCAAGTTCAAGGAAGCAGCAAAGGGGTGTGCAAGTTGATGGCGAGGAGGGCGAATTGGAATAAGTTATAGTATTATAGTATACTATAATATACTGTAGTATGTATATATATATATATATATATATATACTTGGTTGGCAGCCAAGCTCTAGTCCCTTTCGAATTGGAGCCCATCCTCTCGTGACTCCATCCCTTTCAGCCAAAACTAACGTTTAGATTAGAAGTTGATTAGTTTTGCTTAAGTTTGGATTAGTGGTGGGCTAATTGTGACTTCGTTTCTCGTCGGAACGGTTGGACTGGAATCAGCGCTACATGTGCTTTGTGAGTGGGGTCCCTTCCTACGTTTTGTTAATGCTGTTATGGAAGTGTACATTTGGTGGGATAACTGATGATTAATTTGATTACGTGGATAATATAGTTTGGGCTTTAAGATGTAATCGGTTTGGAGTGCAATAGTTGATCTATACTCAAGGATTCATTGACGTCATGAGCTTTACAAGATATTTTCAGTAAAAGAGGTGAATAATATCCCAAAACATGTGCATTTGTGAGAAATGTCAAAAGAACTTTTAAGAATAATTTGGTCATACATGTTTTTATTTTTACTTGCTGGTGTATATATATATATATATATATATATATATAACCCAAATTATAGAACATTGCTAATGAAAAAAAATACAAGGTTTAACAATTGTAAAACAAATAAGAATAAAAAAAAAGGAAGTAAATGTTTCATGATAAAATATCAAAAATATTATAACTAGAATTTTTATTAGCGGATTAATTGTTGATAAAATCCAAAGATAGACATGTTTCTGTTATTATTTAGAGATATATATATATATATATATATATATATATGTATTTATATATCCCAATAACATTACGTAATTATTACATAAGAAGAATAGATATTATTAAAAAATAATTTTACATAATTTATTATCATGTTACTGTTTACTAAAAAGGTTGATCGTCTGTTCATTGTTATTTCCAAAAAGCATTTGTGACGATGATTGTCAGAATCATAGATTTTATTTATTTAATTTAATTTAATTTTTTTTTTATACTTACAACACTTGTAAATTATTCGATTAATTTAATGCAAAGTTTAACACATTTGAGTTTTTTTTCATTATTTTATTATTTGATATATTATTATTATTATTATTATTATTATTATGACATTAATAAGTAATTATAAGCAAAAAAGTAAAACATGTGATTCATTTATGTTTTTTAAAAATACCTTGTAAAATATTTCGAATTTCATTCTTATTTTATTTTATTTTATTTTGCATTATATACACCTTCTTTATTAATAACTCTTTATTATTATTTAATCTATAGAAAAGGCTTTTGAAATTACGTCTTATAACTTTGAAGTTATCTAATTTTTTTTTTTTTTTTTTTTTTTTTTTTTTAATTTGTGCCATTTTATATTTTATTTTAAATTCCAAGTATAGTATCCATATAAATCTAAGAAAAAAAATCAAATTACAATATGGGTTAGAAAATGACATTTGGAAAAGAATATTAATAACTTACATCATATATTAATAAGTGCAAAGAGACTAAAGATTCTTAACTAAGAGTGGAGTATTAAAGAAGCATTCACAAGATCAAAATATGACTTTAGAATTGCCCTACATACATTAGTTAACAATAACATCATGTAATAGTTTTCTAAAGACCAAAAGGTTTGTAAAACTTGTTTCAAAGTTGTAGGATAAGTATCAATGTTATGATATGCTTCTATAGTAGCTTCTTGAATTTAAAAGAAGTTTATATAGCTACTTAGAGTATTAACTACACTTGTAAATGCAACTCATATTTACAAAATTCTTATGTTGTTCCAAAATGAATATATCAATACTGTAATTAAAATATTATAATTATATATTTTCTTTTCATTATTTCTGTCACATGTATAAAAAAAAATAGATGAACATGAGGAATTCAATTATTTTTACAAATATTATGACCATAGTGATAATCAAGAACTTAGAGAAACATAAAAAATATAATTATAAATATCACTATTATCATAGAATAATTTTTAGATTTAATTGATATTTTACCAAGTAGAACATTTTTATCACATTGCTGCTCAATTTTCTAGAAAAAATTGCTAGACCAATTATCATTGTTCTGTATGATTTATAAATGATATATAAATTTTTTAGATTAAAACCTTGATTAATGCATAGTTCAAATATTTATAATTATTTCACTGTTAGAACTTTATTCTATAAAATTTATTCTTTACATTTTATTAAAATTATTTTAGACGAATTAAAACAAAAATTAAATTTAAAAAAAATTAAAACGAAAAGAAAAATTGCTTTTGGTTTTGTTCTGCATATTTAGCATGAAATAAAAATAATAAAGAAAATTAAAAAAACCAGAAAATATTAAATTTGTTTTAAAATTTTTATTTAAAGAAAAAGACTTTCATATTTTTATTGGAAAAATAAAATTAGCACATTTATAATGTGTATTATTGAAATAATTTCATGTGAATATAATTATTATACTAAAGCCAACACAATAATACATACTCATATAGAATTATAAAGATTAAAACGTTCAATAAAAATTCCAAGATTTTTATAAAAATTCAGGCATCTCTTATAAATTAAACTTAAAATACCATTGGATGGGTAATTTTTAAAAATCCTCCAATGTATTTTTACATTTAAAATTAAAATAAGAAGTATTATTACAATATCTGGAACTTAAAAATTCTTCTTTTGAAGGCAATGACATATTGGCATAAATAACAATAGCATATTATAATTTTAAAGTTATTTAAAAAAAGAAAAAAATTTTAAAAACTTATTTGCATAAATCTTTGTTAATCTAAAAAAATACATAAGGATATTAACAAAATTTACATAATTTATTAATATATATATGTTTCTTAAAATATCATGATTAAAATATTAATTTTAATCAAAATATTATATTATTTTTAATTATATATATAAATATAAATATTTCTAGAAACGTACTTCAAGTTTTTATAACATTAGAAGTTTGTATCTTGGTTGTTTCTTTTTTCTTTGGTCAAGTGACACTACAGTCAAAATTCTTCTCATTGAGTATTTAGAAAAATAAAAATTAACAATAATTTTTTTATATTATTTTTTGACTATAATAAAATCTTATATTTTACCTCTTGAATTATTCTCTATGAAATAAATATTTTTGGATTTATTATTTATGATATTATCTAAGTATAGATATTTTTATCCTTATGCTAATTCATATTTTTGATTTAATAGGGCATGCTAAAATATAAATATAAACTTTTTTTTCGATTTGAATTTAATCACATATCTCTACAAGCATGCATTGTCAATTGGTTCTAAAAATTCTATATTTTGTAATGTAATAATAATAGCCTAGCTTTCCAATTAATGTTCTTATTCATTTTTTTATTCTTTTATTCATGACAATAATAATTTGTTGTTGTAGTATCTTTTAATTTTTTAGATTTTTTCTAACTATAACTATAATAAAAATTAAAAAACAATTAGATAAAATATGCAAAAATAGACACATTTAATTATAAAAAAATTAATTCAAAATAGATTTTTTTTCACTATAATATTAATAATTACATATAGAATTGTAGATTTATCCAACTAAAAACTTGAATTATTCAAAATCATCAAGACTCTTTGTAAGATATCTGACATGTCTACAATATAAAAGCATAAACTATATTGTATAGGCATTAATGTTATGCTTTTTTTGAACCTCCATAATGATATTTTTTTTATAACGATAATTTATAATTAAAATAAAATTATGAAATTTATTTCTAAAATATATATATCTATATATATATATATATTTATTGGTTTATTATATTAGAACTTAATTTAAACCATCTATTTGAGTGTAGTTTTGCATAGTAAAATCTCTAAAAGATTTATTGTTTGTTTTTAGTATTATTATATTAAAAATAATAAAATAAATTTTTAGTATATTTTATTAAAAAAATTCCTTTATTATAATATAATATATTATTTTTTTATTAAAATATCTATTTCTTAATGCATATTTTTTAATATAATATTTCTTAATGCATATTTTTTAATACAATCACATTTGAAAATGTTGCACCAAAAAAAAATTGTGAAAGAAGCTTCTTTAAGTACATAAGTTATCAAGAATGACAACTAAGTTCTTTTTGCAAAAGAAGCTGTAGAAACTCTACTACATTGATAACAATTCAATGGAGGGTTTTTTTTGGCAATTCTTAACCTTTAATGACAAATATATTGAAATAAGAAGAGAGGTGGGTAAGTAAAGCATGGCTTTGCCATATTATAATACAAGTATTGAACAAAAGAGAAAAAAATTATATTCTAAAATAGCTTCATTTATATTATAATATAAAATTATCTTAAGAATATACATATTAATTAAGAAAGTAATAAAATTAATAAGTGATAATGCTATATTTTTATAAAAGAACTTCTACTTACTTTATATGGCTGTAAAAAGAAAAAATAAGGTAGATTAGCAAAGGTAATATTACAAGTACCTTATGAATGAAGTAAAGAATAGTAATTAAAAATAATCATTTTGATAAATCTTAAGATAATACTGGTGGAGATTCATTTATAAACCAAGGTTAAAACCAAATCTTTAGATACAAAACAATGCACATACAATAGATGAGGCTATCTTATTATGATTAAAGTATAAGTTTTAAAAGAAAAATTAATAAGATTTCTATTTGCATTAATTTTGAATAATATGATTTTATAGTAAATTTTTAAAAGCTTTGTGAAGTTGAAGTTGTTTTGACTATATCAATTTTAAATTAAATATAAACAAGGTTATATTTTGATATATTATATGAGTTTTATAACTAATCTATAAGTATATTTTTTAGATTAGTAAATGTTGATGTGCTAAATGTTAGTTATGTATTTGAATATAATTAGATAATTAGATTAAAATTAGTTGAGATTCAAGTGAATTAAGATTCTAAAATTGGATTTTAAAATTTCTTTGATTTTCAGCAATTTATAATTAGGATTGGAATGTTTGTTTTTTATTCTAATGGTTGGATGATTTTTTTACATTCTTACAAATTTTGAAAAGAAGTTAATAATTTAAAAAGGTGATATTTAAGCTAAAAGATTTGGATTGAGATTTATGAAGAATAACAACTAATATTAGAATAGATTATGTGCTATTTCTTCTAATTTATATGTTGTATTTTTTAAAATTTTTGTATCCTAGTTTTATCTAGTAAAGTAAGATATGTACAAAATTTGAGTAAAAATCAATGATTAGTATATAATCTATTGAGATTTGAAACTACTATGGTATTTATTTAAAGTTTGACAAGGATGATTTTAGGATTTTTTTAGTATTTCTTTTGAATCTCTTTAAAATATCTTTAGATTTATTTATTTATTTATTTAAGATTTTATTAGAAATATTTTTTTAAGATGGTTTAAAGTTTATTCAAGATTAACAAGGTGTATTTGAATACTTTATGCTTGATTTTTTTGGATTATAAATTCACCTTTCAATCTAAATTATAAGATGATTTTTATTAAGTGTTGCTTGTAATTGGTGGTGTTTCAAAAAAATAACAATAATGAAAGATGAATAAATATAAAAGAAGTGAAATAAATGTAATCTAAAAATTTCACACTCTTAAATTTAATCATAATATGTTTATATGATTTTCATTTAATAACAAGTAAAATTAAAAAGTAAAATTAAAATTTTTTAAAGATATAATTTTATCTTATTTCTAATACAAGAAAAAAAAATATAAATCCAATTTATTATAACTAAATTTTGAAGGTTTAATAAAAAATAAAAAAATAAAAAATAATAAAAATATTTTTTCTCAAAGATAATTTACTTATATTAAGGATTTGAGCTTTACCAAGGCTTTTATATAGTATATATAGGTATCTTAGAGAGGCCTCAAGGCCTTAGTCATATCTTCCTACCTACATCCAAGGTGCTACAACTCATATAAGACTTGTGCACATCCCTTCTATGAAAAGCTAAAATAATTTTTAATCCTATTATTTTCTATTGGTAAATTATTTTTGTGTTTTTGACTTCTCTATGGTATTCAAGATGACTTAATTTTCTTTGGAACTTTGTATGGCCTTCAAATCTTACTCTATTTCTTTATAATAGCTCCTAAGGTGATAACTCTTAATTTTATTAAAGTCTAAAAATAGAATCTAAAATATTTTATATAAAATTTATTTTATTTTTATAATTTTTTTAATACTAATATTAATTTAAGGCTATATTTTTATACCAAGCTTATTTTTTATAATAATAAATTCAATTTAAATCAAATAAGAATATTATTATTTTTATATAAATAAATAAAAGAATATGAATTTTTTTTTAAGTTCTTTTTAATTATTAAATATCATTTACAAGTTTTGTTTTATTCATGTAAGTAATATATGTAGACAAAATTCTAATATAGATATTAATTTTAATAACTAAATATTTATATTTAATTTTAAATAAAATTATTAAACCAACTAAGATAATTACCTTTAAGGCTTATTAAGATTCTATTCTTATATATATATATATATATATATATATATTTAAAAGATTTTTTTTATCAAAGATATGAATTTCAAAGAAAAAAATCTTTGATATATTCTTATGTTACTTAAAAAGACTAAAAAATCACTCAAAGATGATAATATATTGAACTAGAATACCTATTACTTAACACAAGAAGATTAGAAAGTCTTGAAACAAGACTAAGGATTAATGAGACATTGACACAAATGAAAAAGGCTTCACTCTTGCTTCCATGCGTATTATTTAATTAGGAATGTAGAATAGATATTAATTCGTTTTTGAAAGATATTGATAAAATATATTAATAATCCATATAATAGGAAATTCGGGAAGATGGATGAATGTTTTAGTTATTAAAAGTGGTTAATTACAAAATTACGATTAAAATCTGGAGAATCAAGAGAAAGTATACAAGAGTTGTAGAAGTTAATTAAGGTGCCATCGCTGTGATAGTGTGAGCTGGGATAAGCTTGGTGCTACTTCTTTTGTTTTGTTTGTTATTTTCTTTGAATAAGAGGATTGAAAGTTTCTGAATATTGTGAAGTGAATTATGGAATGGAAATGTGATTGGTATTATTTGAGAAGAAGAAAGATTGAATGCTGAAATCTGATTGTAGTTCAGTAGAGAGAATGAGTTTGTGTTTGTGTGAAACACTGTAATGTGAATGGTAGTTTTGTGTGAAGAATTCCAGTGATTGAAATGAGGGTAATTGTGTGTTGAAAGCTGTGAGGGCGCAGTATTACAGTTAGAGATTATGAAGGTGAATATATTGGTGGAAATAGCAGTTATTGGTATGACTGAATTGCTGTAAAGAAGAGACTGATAAGGTGAAGGAGGAGATTATAGTTTCCTTGTGTGTTCAGATATTGAAAATAGAGATGATACATTCAGGAGGTAATTGATTGTGTGATCCTAACGTGAGCACTTAAGTAACTAATCATTCCCCGTATTCAAATCTCCCTATACGGATTTATTCTGGGAGGTTTCTTCCAGAATAAGTAAAATGACAATCACATTTTGGCGCCACTGCCGAGGATTGACAACATTATTGAGTGTTAGGAATTAACTGTCAAAGCAGTAAAGGAGATTAGGAAACAAACTCAGTAGAAATAATGAAAGAGTATGGTTATTAAGAATGAGAATTTAATAGCAAAGAGAATAAAGCAATCAAAGGAAAGAATAGAACGATCGCAAGCAAGAAATTTGTTGCATAATGAGTGAGATCACAAATTAAAAAAGAAGCATCAACAAAGTTAGATTAAGCCATGGTTGCATGCCTGTGAGCATATTCGATCGTACCCTAAAGACGATCGACCTCTAATATTTCAGAAGTACATACCATTAAAGAAATTATCAAGAATACTCGTGGGGAGCACTGCTAATAGTCCAACGTACCTCTCGAAGCCGTTTACAAAAAACGAGGAAGGCACAGAGGAATTAGGTATCCCATTGGGTATTTTCTCAATTGGAAATATGTTCGATCCTAACAAGATTGATTCTAAAGATCGGCATAAATCACTTGCCAATAAAGACCAATTCAGAGTATATCAAAACCTGTCGTTTTCACCTCATATTCAACTAGTAAAATTATTTGAAGATAATAATAGTCAATCGAGAAGGCATAGAATTCCGAAAAAGACTTTTGTGGGAGACAGTTTTTATTTTAATAAGGAATTGAGCAAAACACTGACATCTTTAATGATGTCCGGAGGACCAACAGTTCAAATGGGTGTAGTGGGCAATTGAACGACTAGCATCGCACCATTACCTACTTTTTGGGATTTGCAAGGTGCGGATCCAGATCAACATTTGTCTCAATTCTTGATGGCATGTGTAGCCAATAATGGCAGAATAGAAGACATTTGACTGAGATGGATGCCAGCGACATTGAAAGACACAGTGTTTGAGTGGTATAACCACCAACCTGTGGGACAATTTCTCAATTGGGAGGCATTGAAAAATACATTTTTAGCCCATTTTTGATCAATTGGTTTTGAAGAACGTCTTAGAAAAAATTAATGAACAACAGAATGGTACCAGAGAAAGCGATACAATCATATTATGGTCATGTAGTGGATATACTTCGAAAATGGCCAAATAATCAAATGTCGGAATCATTTGTATTGTCCATATTGGTTAATGGACTACATCCACCAGAATTGAAGATGTTTGTAAAGGAGGCCTAATCAGCCACCATTGCATCATCTCTTGAGTGAGCAAAAGTATGGGAGGAATGTCACTATGATCAGAACTTAACAGTTGGAGCCACGATGATTCCATCTCAAGGAGGTTATCAAATGACAAATTGGAATGACGCATCGGAAAGTTATCTAGGAAGGAATGATTATGGTACAATTCCATAGAGAATAGTGGATGCCATTCCATTGCAAGCTGTACTACCATCATCATCACACTCGTATGCGCCTTATTCCACGTATCAAAAACCAATACCTATAAAGGAATTACCAAATGCATTGGTATCAAGGGATCCCAATGAGTCATTGCTGTTAACATTGACGAAAAAAATGAATGAATTGGCTGTGAATCTGACCAAGGATAAAAAAAAAAGGTATAAACCAATTAGTATGCATCCCAATGTTTGGTGCAACAATTGTAAGGGGTAAGGTCATTTAGTAACAGAATGTCCTTCACCTCCCCAAATGATTGTACAATGTACCTTTTGCGGGGGCAAGCATATTATCACCAATTGTTGGAATTTACAGAAGCAACAACAACTCAGTAACCAGATAATGACTCAACCAACTTCGTGGGATGTCAATCAAGTACAGACGAATAATAGATTTGGCTGGAATGAAAATCAAGCGAATAAACAAAACAAGAATTATTCCAATTTTCTAAACTCTGAATTTTACCAAGAAGATGTATCCAATACTCATAGATTGGCGATGAACCAACCAGGATACCATCAATATCCATCCATGATGAAGCCAATGCGAGACTCTATAGTAACAATGGGTCAACCAAGATCCTTTACTCATCCAACATGGAATAGACCTAGCCATTATATACTAGTAGAAACATCCATTATCCCTGAAGGAGTTGGTAAGAGACCACTTCGTTGCTATCGTTGCAGACAAATAAAACATTATACAAGTGAATGTTCTAATCCAAGGGCCAGCGATGACTATGCTTCAATATGTGGAAATTATAAGCAGTTTGGTCACACTTATCAACAGTGCAATGCACCCTTTAATTATAATAACCGAGACCAACAAATGTAAACAAGCCAATTGGTAGAGAACAAAGGCCCTATTCAACGAGACTCACCAATACATCGTGTCGAGGTGGTAAATGCAGTGCTTACCAGAGGCCAACAAAAAGACAAGAATCCAATTCAAGACATGGATGAACCAATCGCAAGAGAGCAAGTAGCACCGTCCACGGGGCTAAACGAACCAATATCAGTATTGGGACGTATCCCAATATTGAGACCTCAACAGACTGAGGAACTCAATTCGGTTTCACATGCCAATTTGTCGAGACCATCCAATCCAGGTCCTGTTATGGGCTTCGTACCCAGTATGAGACCTGACTCGGTGGCAGAACCCAATGAGGTCTCAATTACGGAGGCTTCAGTTCTGTTCTAAGTAGTTCTAATCTCTACGTAGTTTCAAAAAATGTCCTATCCGTTGAAAGATCCTCTCGAGGGTGGAAATTCTAAAGAAGCTCCAGCTATTGTTCCAATTCCGAGTTCAAGGCAGAAGAATATCTTACCTCAAGGAGTGAAATCGAAACCAATGAAACATAAAAGAGTATTGGGAATTACTCTCAATATCGAACCCTATGACATTCTGAAGGATTTGGATGTTATTCAGCCTTCAATTACAATGAAGCAACTTTTGGCTATAGCACCGGAATGTCGATCTACATTGAATTCAGCGTTAATACGACGAAGATCTCGCACTAAAGAAATTCATGAAGTTAGCTTAAATCCAGATCCGGGAGCACCAACAATCAATATATCAATCGATGGCGTTTTAATTCCAGGGATACAAGTCGATAGTGGCTCCATTGTGAATTTAATGAATGTGAATACAATAGAGGACTTGGATCTAAAGCAATTGCTACCTATGACATTGGTCTTGTGAATGACAAATCATAGTCGGGTAAAGCTAATGGGAATCTTACAAAATATTGCCACTATAATCGTGGGATTGACATACAAAATCGATTATATTGTATTCTGATTATAGAGTTCTACATTATCGTATCCCATTTTATTGGGCAGATCTTGGCTTTATCAAGCCAAAGCTAAGAACGATTGGGGCCGAGGCACATTGACAATTAAAAAAAGTCGGGACCAAATTGTTCTACAGATGTATCTAATACAATATCATGGAGAATCTCAATTGCCAGAATCAGAATTTACATCAGACAACGAGAGTCAATCGATTGAAGCAGATGACGATGCTATAGGTTCACCGCAATTTTAGGTAGGACAAAACACTTCAACAGCAAAGGTAGGAGTCTACCAATGTAGAAGTTCTGACAAATATTTACTGCATCAGGAGGATGTAACTAACTCGAATCATGCTATTGCCGAATGGATGAACAATTCCACAGTCAATAGAGTCAGCACATTAGAACTAGATTTGGGTGGTTCTCATATGTCGGATAATACAAGATATTCAGATCAGGAGAAGGCAATTAAATCAGAGGTTGTTGAAGACCCTGTGTGTCAATCTATTATCCTGGGTACCAACGAAATGCCATAGCTAATTAAAATATATGCTAGTATTATCAGTACAAAATTGGATGCTTGAAAAGAATTTTTTGTCCATCACAAATCTGCCTTTGCGTGGTTGTATGCGGATTTGAAAGGGATTCCAATCGACGTGTATGAGCACCAGATTATTCTGGAGGAAGGTGTTATGCCAGTTCGTCAAAGATAATACCGGCTTAACCCAAAATATTTCATTTTAGTGAAAGAAGAATTGGATAAACTTCTCAACGTGGATTTTATTTATCCTGTTTTGCATAGTGCATGGATGTCATCAATCTTGATGGTGCTGAAGAAGAATGGAAAAATCAGGATATGTCAAGATTTTTGAAAGTTAAATGTGGCCACCAAGAAAGATTACTTTCCATTACCTTTCACTGACAGTATGGGCAACAGGTTGTCATTATCACCACTAGGTAAAAGAATAGGAGTGGGGCACCAGTTAAAGTCATTTTGTAGTGTTGTTTTGGATTGGCTGGAGTACCATTTTCTTATATTTCTTGTGTTTTCGAGAGTAGTAGTTCCAAATAAAAGTTAACAATGAGGAGCCAGTCACAAGAGTCGATTGAAGAAGTTCTAGAAGAAAGGAGTCACTTTTAGCACCAGTTGGAACTTTGGGATGCCCAGATCTTGAAACTGGAAGCTCAAGTCCATGAACTGGGCAAGTACAATGAAAACCTTTCAGCTCAGTTGAGGTAGGAGCCGATGGAAGGATTGGAAGAGGATGAAGATTTGCAGTTGGAATTGGAATCAGTGGAACCAATAACAAATACTGCGGCAATTGATTAATTAGATAGGCGAGAGGGATCGTAATTTTTGTAGAGATTTGTTAGATAATTTTTAGATAGGTATCAATTGAGTGTTTGCAAGGATGCTGCACAGATACGAGTGGGGCTATGTAAAATAGTTATCAATTCGTTTTTGAAAGATATTGGTAAAATATATCAACAGTCCATATAATAGGAAATTCAGGAGGATGGATGAGTGATTTAGTTATTAAAAGTGATTAATTACAATATTACGGTTAGAATCTGGAGAATCAGGAGAAAGTATACAGGAGTTGTAGAAGTTAATTAAGGAGCCATCACTGTAATAGTGTGAGCCAGGATAAGCTTGGTGCTACTTCTTTTGTTTTGTTTGTTATTTTCTTTGAATAAGAGGATTGAAAGTTTCTGAATATTGTGAAGTGAATTATGGAATGGAAATGTGATTGGTATTATTTGAGAAGAAGAAAGATTGAATGCTGAAATCTAATTGTAGTTCAGTAGAGAGAATGAGTCTGTGTTTGTGTGAAACTCTGTAATGTGAATGGCAGTTTTGTGTGAAAAATTTCAATGATTGGAACGAGGGTAATTGTATGCTGAAAGCTGTGAGGGTGCAATATTATAGTTGGAGATTATGAAGGTGAATATATTGGTGGAAATAGCAGTTATTGGTATGACTGAATTGCTGTAAGAAAGAGACCGATAAGGTGAAGGAGGAGATTATAGTTTCCTTGTGTATTCAGATATTGGAAATAGAGATGATACATTCAGGAGGTAATTGATTGTGTGATCTTAACGTGAGCGCTTAAGCAACTAGTCATTCCTCATGTTTGAATCTCCCTATATTGATTTATTCTGGGAGGTTTCTTCCGGAATAAGTAAAACGAGCAATGACAAGGAGCTATATAACAATATTCTAAAAGACCTTGAACAAGTGTTGACTTTATTAAATACATGTCTTAACTTGGAAGATAAGTTATCTATATGTGCGCCATATAGTTAGCTTATTCTACAAGCTACTAACATATGTGGCACTTGATTAACCTGTTGACTAAGTTTCTAGCCTACTAATCAATTATAAATACATGTAAAATCAAAATTACATCTATATAGCTTTTAAGAAGCTTCTCTTAAATATATTATGAAATTAATATATTTTTATCTATTTCTACCTAATCATATAGATAATTATCAAAATAAATATATATTTTTGTGATATTATCTCTCCTTTTAGAGACAAGTTTTATGAGGAGCAATGATCATCTTTTAGGAATCTTTCTTTTCTTCACCTTGATTTTGATCAATGTCGTCAATGTAAAGCCTCAACTCTCTTCATTGCATTTGCAAGATCTTTTGCTCACTTCTATGTGTATTTATTAATATCATGTCTATACCAATAAATAAGATATTTTAATTTATTTTGGCACTACCTCAAATCTAAGACTTCTTCCACCTCAAACTCTTCATTATCATCTATTTTTATTGGAAGAGGTGGCATTTATCTACTTCCTAAAATATTTATTATCTTATATGGCTTAAGAAAAAAAACATTGAATACATGATGGATCTTTATAGACTCTAGAAGGTGTAATCAATAAACAATATAATTGATTTGTTCACAAATAGAAAAATATTCAAGCTTATGATAGTCCAACTTGTCACAAAGACAAGTAGTCTTCATATTTTGACAAAGTAATTATATTTTATTATTCACATTAAATTATAATTGTTCCTTGCAATTGGTATTTTCATTGATCTTTTATTGTTCTTGAGCTTCTTTTAAATATTCTTTTATAATTGCATATAACTCTAACAAAAAATTCATCAAATCTTTTGCAACATGATCATTGAATTTTAAAAAATTAAAAGTATTAAGTCATAGGTGATAACCATAATTGACAAAGAAATATATTTTTTGAGTAGAAGAATGTATCAAAGTATTATATGCTATTATATTATATGTTATCTTACTTGAGAATACATCAGGCACCTGGTTGTAGAAAATAAAGTTATATTTTGTAAATATTCAAAAAATCCTAATAGGTTCTAATCATCTAAATACAAAGTAATTAGAATTTCAATGCAAAAGGCTTAAAACTAATATAAAGTGCTCAAAACATTTCTTCTTATTAACCTCAAGCAGGCACTAATCCAAGTTGCTTTGTTACTTTCATCTTATTGTAACTTTCAATTTTCTTTCCAAATCCTAATCCCAAGCTGTGAGCTTTAACAAACTATAATTTTTGATCTAATCATCAAATTGGTACAAATTATTTCTCATTAGTGTCATTATAAGTCTTTTATATGCTTAAGAAGTTTCAAATTAATTCAACTTACGTATTGTAAGAAAATGTTACAAATTCACATTGATATCTATAGGTAGCTACTTTAAAAGTTGATGATAAAGTTCAGATAGCAATTTTTCCTTCTCCAACTATTAACTTATACTCAAAGTTTGTGTGCAACTTAGTCTCTAAGTCTTCTAATAATATATAAAATTTCATCTTGCTCCAACTAGTAAATCTCCAAATATTCCAAAACCCTAATCAACCCTAAACTAACAACTTCTGGTATCTTCTTACATAAATAATTGAATATCTCCAAACTACATTATTAAAATTATAAAAAATTTTATACACATTTAGGAAACCTAAATAAATACATAATAATAAATTTTAAATTATAGATGTTGCACCAATTGCATAAATCAACAAAGAGTGCGATTTTTAATTTTATTGCATAAATTCCAAGTTACCAATACAAACCTTGATTTTGAACATTGATTACAAAGTCTTCTTAAAACCTAAGAAAATAATCTTTATGCTTTTATAATAAGGTTGCTAATAATTCTTAAATTCTATTTATTGATCATTATAAATTCCTATACTTAGCCTTCTATGGCCATTTTAGTGGCAGGAGGTTTGCTTTCAATCTCGACCCACAAACGGTTGTTCTTTGGATATCAATCCAATCTATTAAGCATAGTCTTAATCTCACTTTTATCTTAATATCAAATATATCAATTATTTATCTCATCTACTTTATTTTTATTAATTTATGTCCTTTTTAAGATAATAAAAGATTTTTTGTAATTACAAAAGAAAAATTGATAACTAACTTTTATCTACTAGCTATTAAAACAAGTAAATAATCTAAGAAACTTTTATAAAGCCTTTCATAATTGTCTTGAATTTTTATTGAATAAAAATGGTTGAATATTAATATAAAATAATTTTTTATATATTTTTATCATATAATTATATTACAACAAAGCAATACAAATTCTCCCTATGTCAAAAGAGTTGTTTAATCATCTTGATGATAATTGATGGTACACCTCAAATATTATTCTAAAACTTAAATTACGTGTTTTGTTTGCTCATCAATATGTAGATAAAAAGTTGAAGAGAGCTTCATATCCATCTTTAAAATCTTGAAAATAATTCTCCAAAAACTTGATATGAATTGAGTCTCTTTTATTAATATTATATTCTTAGACAATCCATGATAGTGATAGATATTGTCAAGAAAAAGCTTAGCCATTTCTTTACTTATAATAGATTTTATAAATGATATAAAATATACCATTTTGATAAAAAAAATCTATTATTATAAATATAGAATCATATAAATCTGAAATTAAAAGATTTTCTTATCATATTATATATTATTTTATTTGGAAATGCACTAGGCACTTAGTTGTAAAAGATGAAGTTGTGTTTTATAAACATTCAAGAAATCTTAATAGGTTTCATTTATATAAGAAGAATGTAATTTGAATTTTAATTCAAAAGTACTTAAAGCTAATATAAAGTGCTTAAAAACATTCTTTTTAGTAACTTCAACCATACACAAACTCCAATTGCCTTATTACTTTTATAATTAGGCAATTTTGATTTTTCTTTGTAAATCTTAACTCTAATCAAAAAGCTTTAGCAAGCTGTAATTTCTAATCTAATCTTTTACTTAATGCAAAATTTTGCATATAGATACTACTATAAGTTTTGTATATGTTTAAAAAAATTCAGCTCAATCGAACTTACAAATTATAAGAAAACATCCAAAAAACTGCATTGATGTCACTTTACCACCAACTCAAAAGTTAATATGGATGTTTTGTAGTATTTTTTTTAATCATTAACTTTAATTCATAATTGGTGTATAGCTTGATCTTTAAGTCTTCTAATACCATATCAAATTTTACCTTGTTCCAAAAATAGATTTTTAGATATTATAGAAATCCTATTCTATCTTAAACTGCCAACTTCCAATACCATTTTGTAGCAAAAATCAGATATCTTTCAATCACACCATTAGATTAATATAAAATTTTATGGAAATTTAGCATATTCAATCAACCAAGTATTTTTAAATATTGAACTATAGATATGACATCAATTGTACAAATTAGCTAAGAGTGCTAGTTCTAATAGTATTGCATAAATATAAAGTTACTAATATAAACCTTAATTTTGAATAATAATTATAAAGTCATCCCAATCCAATAAAAATAAGCCTTATGTCTCTAAAATGAGCTTAAAGCTTACTCTCTAATCTTAGTCGCCAATCTCTAAATGCATCCATACTTTATCTTAGGTGGCTATTTTAATAGGTAGAGGTCTGATTTTGACCTTGTTCTATAAATGGTCAGCCTTTGGATATCAATTTAACTTATCCTAAAATTTTCATCCAATCTTATCTTAAATTTAATTTTAATATCAATTATATTAATTATTTATCTCTTCTATCAAATTTTTATTAATTTATGGCCATTTTAAGATAATAAATTTTTTTTATGGCCTAGAAGATAAAATCAATAACCAACTTTTAATCCACTAGCTATTAAAATAAGAAAAAAATTAAAAAGATTTTATTAAAGCCATATTTAAATATCTTAAATTATTATTGAATCAAGATGATTAAATATTAATTAGAAATTTATTTTTGATTATATTTTTACCATATAATTGTGTTAAAATATAACACCATGATAAAATCTATAGAAATAGAAGACCATGGTTTTTTTGGAATAGGTAATGGTTGAAGAAGTCTACAAGATCAATAATGAGGAGTTTTTGATCTTGAACAAATATCACATAATTGTACAAAGTCTTTAACTAATTTTTACATTTAAAGCCACCAAAAATCTCTAGATATTAGCTCCAAAGTCTTACTGTATTCAAAATATTGGGTTGTTAAAAAGTTGTGACAAGCTTGAATAACATGTAATCATGCTTTGCCTTTTGAAATGTATAATCAACTTTCAAAATAGAGTAGATTATTCTTAAATTCAAACTTAGAATTATCATGAGATTTGAAAGAATTATCTTTAATATCATGGAGAAGAAGATTAGAGGACAAACTCCATTAAAATTATTTAAGAAAGGTTAAATTAATAGTCAATGTTGATTTTATTATTCCAAAATAAAAATATTTTGGCTTTAAAAGAATCATTATTTGTTGATAAAAAGATGCATTTTTGTTTTTTTTTTGATACAAAATAAGAATGTCTAAAAAAGATATTTAACAAACTTTGTTGTTTTTTGAATCAATAAGTATATTTGAAATCAAATCTTGAAAAAGACATGCTTCAACAAGCTTTGAAATAATTCAAAACATGCGCTAATATGAAATACTTGAGATTCTTATAATCTATATATATGATGACTGAATTAGAAGTACCTTCTAGATAATGATGCCATTTTTGTAATGAATCCATAATTGAAAAAAGCTTATTGTCATAGATTTCATAGTTAATCTAGACCGTTGAAAATTTCTTGAAATAAAATGCTATTGAGTGGAGTTTTTTTATTTTCTTCTATTTATAACAAAAAAATAGCTATAGTAAAATCTGATGCATCTAATTCTATGAAGAATACTTTAAAAATATTGATGCAATACAAGATTGGTATAAAAATAAGTGTTATCTTCAAGGCTTTAAAAGATTCTTTTATTTATTTGCTCCACTCAAATTTGTCTTTATATGTTTGACATATAAGAGGATTTAGTTATAAGGTTGCTATACTTGCTTCCTTCAACTATATAATTTCTTGGCATAAATTGTAGACTTCTTTTAAATATATAGGAATAATATGTCTATGATTTAAATTAAAAATAAGTAAAATTTCTATTCTTAGAGTGTTGATAAGTTCATAAAGATCTATAATAGTTACAAATCTATTTTTACTTCCGTTAAGAGTAGCATCCATAATCTTTTCTTCTATAGATAATTCAAATAAGTTAAATTAGAATAAGATAATTTGCAATCTCTATTATCAAATAAATATTTTTATAAGAAATATAATCTATTTTTTGTAAGAAAAAAATTAGTATTAAAAATTAAACAATTTTTTTAAAAGTGGATAATTTGTAATCTTCAAAATGCAATAAAAGAAGTTAGATAACTCATTAACTTTTTAAATAAGACAAGAATAATAAGTTAGGATGTTTATCAAACTATCAAGGACATGAATGTTGTAAAAAGAAATTATCAATATACTCTTATATCACTTGAAAAGACTAAAAAATCATTCAAATATGGTAATAGATTGAACTAGAATGGCTATTGCTTATAATAAGAAGACTAGAAAATCTTGAAATAAGACTAAAGATTAGAAAGGTGTTGACAAGAGTGAAGAATGCTTCACTTTTATCTCTATATATACTCTCTAATTAAGAGCTATGTAACAATGTTCTATAAGACCTTCAACATATGTTGACTTTGTTAAACACATGTCTTAACTTGCAAGACAAGTTATCTATATGTATGCCACATAGTTAGTTTGTTCCACAAGCTACCAACATATGTAACATGTGGTTAACTTGTTGATCTAGTTTCTAACCTACTAATCAACTATAAATACATGTAAAGTCAAAATTTCATCTATAAAGCTTTTCTAGAAGTTGTTATGAAATTAATCTATTTTTACTTACTTCTATTTAATAATATAGATAATTATTGAAATAAATACATATGTCTATGAATTTTTTTTAACTTATAAATACTTCTAAATTCTAATAAATATTTAAATTATCAAAAGACTTTTTAATCTTAATTTTTTTATAATTCAATAACTTAAAATTATATTTTTTAATTAAACTACTAATTAAGATTCATTGGTGTGAGTCACAAATTTTAAGGTTAGATGAAATCTTTTTACAACTAAATGCCTTATGCATTTCTAAGCTAAATTTCAGTTAATACATTATTTTAGTTTAAAAATTCTTAGGTACAATTTTTAGGATCTAAAAAAAAAAAAAAAAAAAAAAATCATAAAAGATGTAATGTGGTCTATATTCTTTACAGGTAAGACTTTAAGGAAGAAAAGAAGAAATTTCTTAATTTCTACTTTAGCACTAAATAAATTATATAAAATAGCCGTGAAAAATTTATTCTATAAATAAATAGAATAAAGATATGTAAAATTAATAAGACCAAAAATATCTATCATATATACAAATAAAGAAGATATTGAAAGAATAATCATGACTACTCTATGTGTTATGAATATGCATTTATTTTAATAATTATTCAGATAATATTATTAGGTAGAGGTACATAAAAATAGATTAATTTTATAGTATCTTTCAAAAAATCCTCTTAACAGCTTCATAGACAAGGTTTTATCTTTATTCATGTCAATAGATTATTGATAGGTTGACAACTTAGCCAATAAGTTAGCCACATATCACATGTATTGATAGATTGTGGTATAAGCTAAAGATGTGGCGCATATATAAGAAACTTATTTTACATTTAAGACGTGTATCTTACAAATTAAATATGTATTGTACATCCTATAGATTGTTGCCATATAGCTCCTAGATAGATAGTATATGTAGAAATAAGAGTGAAGCATTCTTCATTCTTATGAATGCTTTTTTAGTCCTTAGTCTTATTTTAAAACTTTATAGTATTTTCGACTTTAGAAATAGCCATTCTAATTCAATATATTACTATCTTTAAGTGATTTTTTAGTCTTTTTGAGTGATACAATAGTATATTGAGTTTTTATTTATTTCAAGATTCATATCTTTGATAATTTGACAAAAATATTATCTTATTTTTAGAAGTAAATAGATTATATTACTTCTATTGTTGTACTTGAAAGGTTGATGTTAAGGACATGAATCTCAAATAAAGAAATCTTCAATTTACTCTTATGTCATTCAAAAAGACTAAAAAATCATTCAAACCTGGTAATATATTAAACTAGAATGACTACTCCCAACATCAAGAAAATTAAAAAGTCTTAAAATAAGAATAAAGATTAAGAAGACATTATTATAGGAAGAATCTGCTTTGGATAGACACAAGTCCCTCTTTGCAATCAAGTTGGATCCAATATGCACAAAACCTTCTTAAATTTCCATTTGAGTATTTACAAAACTATGTTTGTAATAAACCAACAAACTTGAAGCTGGAAAATTCATAATCTAAGATCAAGCCATTCAAATAAGCTTAAAATTTAGGAATATAGAACTTACACTTTTAAACATTATTACACAAATTCTTGGAGGCAAATTTGTTACTCATCGTTTGATATCACCAAAACTTTAGCATGTACTTTTATAAGTCAAAACCAAATTGGAAACTTAAAAATTCATATTTCAAGATCCAACCATTCAAATAAGCTCAAAATTTGGGAATAATAAACTTACACCTTTGATCATCATTACACAAATTTTTAGCTACAAACTTATTATGGATTGTCTGATATCACTAAAACCATAGTAGATACCTTTGAAAGTTAAAACCCTAGACACTTGAGAATAAATTTTACTATTTCTCCTAAGTCACAGTTTCAATTGATATGAGATTTTAGACATAGGCTCTTTATATTATAAGTGACATGTACACAAAAAATAAGCTTCAAATTTGTCTCGAAGCTCAAGTTCTAGCTTAAAACCAAAACCCTTTATTTTTCTAATTTCTTCAAAATCCTAGTTTTAGTTTGCTGATTTTAACTAGCCTTTATCTCACTCATTTTAGACTCAATTCTATTGATCCTTGGATGTAAAGTATTCAAATTGAATTTTAGTTTTTAATTCAATTCCCCAATTTCTTCTTAATATCTTAAAACTCCTAATATATATAGAAAAGTGATAGTAGCTATCAAATTAGTAGTCTAAGTTTAAATAAGCATAACTCTCTCATTCGAGCTCCAATTCATGTGTTTTTTTCTACCTAAACTCATGTCAAGAAACTCTTCTTTGTGAATATTTCTTTTCAGCTTGCCAAGAAAGAGCTCTTCTTTACTTCCGAACTTGCCAAAGAAGTCGTAGCCAAGGTCTTTAAAGTCCAAGTCAAAAATTAATAGTATAAAGTTAAACTAACATCAAATCTAATCCTCTAAGTCAGCACTATTAATGGCAGCCAACTAATGCTATTCAAACTCCTATTTATCCTTAATAAAAACCTAAATACAACCTCAAAGTCAAAGTTCTTCTTACATCTATAAATATAATTCTGAATCTACTAAAACCAAAGATTAGAAAGAAAGTAAAAGGAATAAAAAGAACTTTTTAATAATAAACCAAAGATAAAATTAAGATTGAAGATAAAATAAAATTTAGCCAAAATTTTAGAAAAAGAAAAAGAAAAAAATGATAAAAAATTCTCCCAAACTATAAAAAAACTAGATTCGTAAGAAGAAAAAAAATCTTAATAAAAGTTCAAAGAGAAGTAAGTCAAGTAAGGTTTCTATACATGAATGTATTTACATTATGACAACATTCATAAGAATGAAGAAGGCTTCACTCTATATATATACTCTCTATATATACTCTCTAATTAAGAATTACATAATAATATTTTATAAGACCTCTAATATGTGTTGACTTTATTAGATACATGACTTAACTTACAAAGCAAGTTATTTATATGTGCATGACATAGTTAACTTATTTTACAAGTTACTAACATATGTATCAACATGGCTAATTTGTTGACAAAGTTTCTAGCCTACCAATTAATTACAAACATGTGTAAAATCAAAACAACATCTATATAGCTTCTAGAAAGCTCTCTATAAGATATTATATAATTAATCTATTTTTATTTACTTCTACTTAATCATAAAGGTAATTATTGGAATAAATATGTATGTTTGTGAAATTATTCTTTCTTTTAGAGACAAGTTCCATAAGGAGCAATCATTATATATTGAAAAAAATTTAAGATGCAACAAATTATATTTGCTACATATGTTGATCTTTATTTTCTTTAAAGATAGTTAATAGGTCCTCTCAGCCATTGATAGTATTTCAAATGAAAGCAAAAAGATTACTTTGTTATTTGATTGTTATTGAGGCTTTCATAACTCTCTTCGAATAAAATATTTGGAATAATATCAGAAATTCTTCTTTTTTCTAATAAAATTATCTAACATTAAAAATTTCTTCTAAGGTTGTGATACCAAATACGTTGTGTCTTGCCATCTATTCAAAAAAAGACATGTTTTTCTTAAGGATCTTCATCTCAATTATGTTGTGTTAAAATTTATAAAAATTATAATTTCTTATGCAATGACTTAGCAAATAATAGCTCTTAAGTTGGATCTGCTGGTTATTGATTTTTCATCTTTTAGGCTCCACAAATACACAAAAGCTACAAACTTGGATAAAAAGTAGAATACTACTTTGTATCTTATTTCTTATATAATAAAAATTTGCTATTCTTCATTTTAGATTTGATGGATGTTGTTGATGAAAAACCTCAATATTCTTTGTTGTATTAGTAAGATTATTTATTGGCTCCTATGTGCATTTATTTATATTAAATTTGTGCTAATGAACAAGATATTTTAATCTATTTTGGCACCGCCTTGAATCTAAGATTTCTTTCACCTCAAATTCTTGAGTATTATGTACTTCTATAAGATGAAGTGGCATTTGACTTCTTTTCGAGATATTTATTGTCATATATGGCTCAAAAATAGATACATAGAATATGAGATGGATATTCATAGACTTTGGTAGATGTAATTGATAAGCAAAAGGATTGACTTCTTTACTAATAGAAAAAAATTGAAGCCTACAATAGTCCAACTTATCACAATAATAAGTAGTCTTGATATTACAATAAAGTAATCATACCCTCTCATCTATATTATATTGTAGTTGTTCCTTATAGTAGGCATTTGCATTGATCTTTTATTGTTCTTGAGCTTCTTTTAACTACTCCTTCATTGTTGTATGTATGTCATAGACATATTGTCATGCATATATATACTAATTCTAATAATTATCTATATAATTAAATAAAAGTAAATAAAAATAGATAAAAATAGATTAATTTTATTATAGCTATTAGAAAAGCTTTCTAGAAGCTTTATAGATGCAATTTTTACTTTATACATATTTATAATTGACTTTTAGGTTAGAAACTTAGTTAGTAAGTTAGCCATGTCTCACATATTGTCGTGATATAACATAATTAATAAGTAAAAGAGGTGAAGAATCTAATATCTTATAAAAGATCTTATTTCAAATATTATAATAAATTATCTTAGAAAATAGACAATAGTCCAAAAAAAAATAGAACTAAAGGTTTAAATGCTATCTTTTTAAAAAGTAAGCTTTTATTTATTTTTTAAGACTATAAATAAAGCAAAATAAAGTATTATAGAAAAATAAAAAAATATAAATATATGTAAGAAGAAGTCAGGAGTTGATTGGAACAAAAATTAATTCAAAAGGACAAAATTTGATATCCAAAGATGATTGCTTATCAATCTAGGTCGAAATTAAATCTCAAAGTATAAAACCAAGCACAAACAATAATTCAAGGATTTTTATAGGAGTCCAAAAAGTAAGATTTGGAAGCTAACTTAATAAGATTTGTTTGAGCATTGGTTTTAAGTGATTTAAGTTTCTAATGACTTTTCAAGAGCTTTGCAAAGTTACAATTGTTTTGGATGACTCTAGAATTTGTGAAATAAAAAGAATATTATATTTTGGAGAATTTTATGAGTTTGGTAGTTAACCTATAGTTCAATTTTTAAGAACTTATATAAATATTTTTTTGAAGTGTAAGTTTGAGCTTGATTAAATAGTTAAATTAAAGGTTATTGATTTTCAAGTAGGTTGAGGTCTTAGAAATTGGACTTTGAGAGGTAGTTAGGATTTCTAAGATCTCCATCAATCTATTAGTTGGATTGAAGTAAAATTTATATAGGAGGATAAAAGACTTGATTTGCTATAAATTTATGAAATTTAAGAAGAATTGAACGGTTTGAAAATGAGACATTGGTGCTAGAAGTTCAACATTTAGATTAGAGTAGGAGGCTGGCCAACATCCAAGTGGATTTTAGGATTTTCTTCCATTTGGTTAGTATAATTATCTTCAAATCTTTTATACTTGTTGCCAACTTAGTTGTTGAGAAGTATGAAAATTTTTAAGTAAGATAAATAGTTGAGTAGATAGATATCAAGGTTCTAAACTGTACTAAGATTAAATTAAATTGATTAGAATTTGGTTAGGATTTGATTTAGGATTTGATTTAGGATTTAGGATTTGTCTAGGATTTGGTTTAAGATTTAAGATTTAGAATTTGTCTAAGATTTGTTTTAGGATTTAAAAATTGACTATGATTTGATTTAGGATTTAGGATTTGTTTAGAATTTATCAAGGATTTAGTTTAGGATTTAGGATGTATTTAGGATTTGATTGAAGTCCATTAGGATTTCAAGTAGGATTAAATTAGAATTTTATTGAGATTTATTTAAGATATATTTGTGATTATTCAAATTTTTTTGAGAATCTCTTAAAGATTCTTTTTAAGGTTTATTATGGATTTTCTTTAAATATCTTTGAAATTTCTTATTATTTCTTTTGTAATTTCTTTAAGATTTATTTTGATTTTAATTAAAGCTTATTTAGTATTATTAAGGTTTAATTAAAAGTTATTTAATATTCTATTAGAGTTAAGATTTTGTTGTTGTAATTTCTTTTCTACCTTCCATAGCCAGGTGCCCAGTGCATTCTCGAGCAAGACTTTACATACTACAATAAAGTGTAAATAGCTTTTGGAACATGCTTACTATGTGGTGCTTACATAGAAACTTACCTTGTAAGTTAAGACATGTGGCTTGAAAAGTCAACATATGTTGGAAGTGCTATAGAACATCGCCACATAGTTTCTAGGTAGATAGTATATATAGAAGTAAAAGTGAAGCCTTCTTCACTCTTGTCAATTTTTTTTTTTTTTTTTTTTTTTTTTTTTTTTTTTTTTTTTTTTGTAGTTTAGATTCAAAAATATATATATATATATATTTTTATATTTTGGCAATAATTATTCTAGTTTTTTTTAGTATACATATTTCTTTCCTTCATTTTTTTCATATTTCTTTGAAAAAGTCTCACTTAATTATTTTCTTTCATTGAATTTTTTTTCTTTAACAAATTGATAAGAATACACTTATAATATCAAATTTTTATTATTTCTTGATTAAAAGTAGATTATTCCTTTCTCTTGATAAAAAATAAGCATATTAAAAGTTGTATATTACCTTCTTTTAAATTGATATTGTCTTTAGTATTTTTTTTGTTCTCAAGTCTTTTCTTTTATTTATCTTGAGCTATAGTTAACATCTTTTCTTTTCTAAGTGTTATCATAGCAGAGCTTCTTAAAATAAAAGATGCAATAATAAAAATATAAGAGCAATTAAAGGAGTTAATGCTTAAGATATATCAATTCAATTTTCCACCACAAGCAGCAAGAAGAATGGTACGGAGCAAAGATATAGATATGATTAGAGCTACTTCAATATTTGTACTAAATCTTGTCCCATTTTTTATAGTAGAATATCTTTTTAATAATAGAGAACTAAGGATTGTACTATCCAAGAAGTTTGATGGCTCAAGATCCAATTTTTAAGGATTTATCAATCAAATATAACTTAAAATTGAACTTTGATTTCAAAGCTATCCAACTTGAAGATTACAAGTTAGATTTATTGATTTATTGATTTTTTTTTTTTTTTTTTTTTTTTTTTTTTTTTTTAGATTCAATATTTTCATAATTTTTATCTTTATTTGAATGATAAGATCCAATATTAGATAATTTAGAGGATTTTTTGGTAGAATTTGAATCCATATATGAAAGATATGATATAATTTGTGTTGTAATCAACAAGATCCATATTTTGCAACAAAATAATTCATCAATAATTTTATATACTTCATAATTTTGAAAACTTGTAATTAATATTAAATAGAATGATATTATATTTTTAAGCCAATTTTTCTATAGATTATAACATGAAAAAAATGGATGCTCAACTTATCAGATTTTTACACATTGAGTCAAACAATTGACTTTGCTGTAAAGTATGACAATCAATTTTTTGAATTTTGATTTGAGAGTTGTGAAAGTGCACCTCAATATTACTATAATTCAATGGAAATATCAATGTTTCTTCAAGATATACCTTTAAAATTAAAATATATGTAAATTGATGTAGTACTTTTCAAACCTCTTACTGAATAAGAAAAGACTTGTCATTGTTTGAGAGGGATTGTATTTGTATAGTGGAGGACTTAAGTACATTGCTCAATATTGTACCAAATAGCAACATAACCACAAAATAAAGAGTATGGCTATCAAAGAAGATAGTATATTAGTAAAACATTTTGTCCAACTATAATAAGAACTATGCAGTTGGAATTTTATACAATACCTACTGAAGGTCTTATTTTCTACTTAGAACCTTATCTTTGTTTTACAATAAATATTATTTTAGGACCTAAACATCACAAAGTCTTTGCCTTGTAAGATTCAAGAGCCTCAACATGCTTTTTATATGAAGACTTTTTAGAAAAATTATATTTTTAATGAAGAAAATTAAACTTATTTACATAGAACTTATAGATGATTGTTCATTGTCTTTAGGAGATGTTATTTATGAAATAATTTCTATATAAGTAATAATTAATGGTTACATTAGCTTTGTAATATTTAATATCATTAGATCTTTTACTAATTCAATTATTTTAGGTTTATCATAGCTAAAATAATATAATTCTAAAATAGATTGGATTTCTTATAGTCTTAATTTTTTTAAAAGTATAATTTAGAGTATAGTTGATTAAGTAAAAGTCTATAAGTCTATTATAACTAAACTTATATTTGTAGGTGCAAGAATTTTTTTACATGCTGTAAAAAAAAGATTACTTTGTGTCATTTATGCAGCACCTATTTCTAATAGTAACAAGATTTTAAGTGGCATTTTATGCCAATATTAAGATTTTCAAGGTGTATTTGAAAAAAAGTAAAAATTCTCTTTTAGAACATTCTTACTATAACTACTCAATTGACCTTTAAGAAGGATTTCAACCTTTTTTTGGACCAATCTACATCTTATTATAAAATGAGCTAGTTAAATTCAAAGAGTATATTAATAAAATTTTGGCTAAGAACTTCATATGCCATTTTAAATTTCCAACAAGAATTCCAATTTTATTTGTGAAGAAAAAAAATGGATCATTGCAAATGTAAGTTAATTATTGAAGATTCAACAAAATGACCATCAAAAATAGATATCTACTATTATATTATAATTATTTATAGTATAAAAAGTTTAACTAAAATAAATAATATATTTATAAGTATTTATATGCATTAAAGAAGTTAATAGGTTAATTGAAAGAGAGTTGATGTAAGAAAATTTATTTTGAGATTTACCTATATTAATTAAAATATTTAAATTATATAAGATTTAGGTATTTAATATAAAATTTAAGAAGAAGATTAGAGCTCAAAGATGAAGATTTAAACTTCTAAGAAACTTATTTGGAGAGATGAAAGTAAGGTATGAATGGATGAAAGAAAAAGATAAAGATATTCATTCCTAATAATCAAAAGCCATACCTAATAGGCATTCAATAGACTATCTGCGACCATAATAAGGATTTTGGAAACTTGAAAAGAAAAATTTGAAAATCAAAAGTAAGCTTTGTAAGGTTTAGGATTTGAGCTATAATTTGTATTTAAATTTTAGAGGATTTGGAAGTAAGGTGATGAAGTTATAGCTATTTAAAAGTAAAGTATCTATTTAAAAATACTATTTTTCTTTTGAAGATACAAGGCATTTTACAACAAATTTTGGAGATTAAAAGTTGCAATTGTAAGGATGATTTTAGGATCTATATCTTTTGTAAAAGAATTTTTACATTTGAAGTTTGTATAAAGGAATTATAGAGTATTAAAGATAGCATATATAATATAAAGGATGTAAGTAAGTTGTTTTGTTGACAGTAGTAGTTGGAGCCATATCTTAAATTTTTAGATGAATTTTTGGCTTAATTTTTTAAAAAATATGTATTATTAGGTTAAAAAGCTGTATATCAAAATTTTATGGTATTTAAATACTTAATTTGTGAGATATGAAGAAAATTACACACATGTATATGTAAGTAAGGATTTGAAGATATTATTAGGATTTTGGCAATATCTTAAGTTCTATAATAAATTTACAATTGAAATTTATTTTTGTATTTTTTAAAAAATAAAAAATACTTCATATAAAATTTTGGTTTATTTAGAAAGTCCAATTGTGAGATATAAGCTGTTGAAATTTGGAAAAAATTCACTTTAACAATATACAAGGTTTTATAATATTTTTATCATATTTTTTGTGATCTTTGATACTTAAGGCTTATATATTAATGTAATTGCATCTATAGGCACAATCTTATATATAAACTTGGTGTATTTTAATTTTGACACTTGGTTGAGTAATTAGTGATAGCGAGAAGTCCAACACTTTCTTAAGGCAAATTTTCTCTATTCCAACACCACTACCTTTAATATCTAGACTTCTTGATCAATTGAATCAAGCTAAGATCTATATAAAAATAGATCTACAAGGAGCATATAATTTGATATGTATCAAAAAAAAAAAAAAAAAGTCTGTAATTTGAATTAGATATAGAATTTTTTAATACAATATCATATCTTTTGGACTTACAAATGTACTAGGAGCTTTCTAATATCTATTAAATGATGTCTTTTGAGAGTTTTTAGATGACTTTGTTATCTATTACCTAAAAAATATTTTAATTTTTTTTTAGAATATAAAAGAATATAATCTTCATATTCATTGTGTGTTACAAAAATTAAGTGATATGAGACTCTATGCTAAGATAAAAAAATGTATATTTTATACAATTCAAGTTGATTTTTGAAAATACATTATTTGAAATGATAGACTTGTGATGGATCCTAAGAAAATTCAAACTATTATGGATTGAAAGATTACAAAAATGATAATAGATGTTTAATGCTTTTTAGAATTTGCTAATTACTATCGGATCTTTATCAAAGATTTCTCTCAAGTTATAGCTCTACTTACACATTTGTCTTGTAAAGACAAACTTCAATAGAATCAAGAAGTAAAATTAGTATTTGAAGCTATGAAGACAACCTTTATTTTTACATTAATCTTGTATTGCATCTACTTTTCTAAGCCATTCTTTATAAAAATAAATGCATCAAACTTTGCTTTGGATACCATATTATCATGAATGGAAACCAATGATAAACTTCACCCAATAGCTTTTTATTCAAGAAAAGTTTCAGTGGCAAAGATCAACTACAAGATTCATAATAAAGAATTTTTTATAATTGTAGATTTATTTCAAGAATGGTGCCATTTTTAGAAGTCACTTTTAATCTAGTTATTATTTATATAGACCATAAGAATCTTAAATATTTTATGTGAATACATGTTTTGAATTATCGTCAAGTCCATTGGAATAGGTCTTTATCAAGTTTTATTTTCAAAATCACCTATTGACTTAAAGAAAAAAAAACGTTTATCAGACACCTTTTTTAGACATTCTTATCTTGTACTAAAAGAATAAAATATATATTTTGATTAATAAAAAATTATTCTCTTGAAGTCGGAGCATTTTTATCTTTGAGCAATAAAATCAATATTGATTATTGATTCAACCTTTGTCAAATAAATTCAATCAAGTATATCTTTTGATCTTTTTGTTTATGATATCAAGAATCCTTCTTCTAAGTTTTATGATGCTTTCAAAATTGAATTCAAGAACAACCTACTCTATTTCAAATAATGCCTATACATTCAAAATAGAGAAGCACATTTACGTTGTCGTATGGCGAGATTTGCTATCTAGGAATACACTGGGTATCTAACTGTAGAGAGTGTAGCCTAAACCTTTATATGAAGCTTGTGTTAGCCTCCCAAAACTCCTTTATTTTATATAAAACTCAAAATATAATAAAACCCCTTCAAAACATATTTTTTCCGCAAAGGGTTTTCTTGTCTTGAACTTTAGAAAATCATAACTCTTGATTTAACCATTCAATTTGTTTCAAATTTATAAAATAAGTAGAATTCATTCCCAACTTTTATTAAAAATAAAAAACCAATTATAAATTCACTCCCAATCTTTTGGCATCTAAGAAATCCTAGAAGTTGCTCTAAACCCTAATTTACAAGCACTTGAGCACTATTTTCTTAATATCTCAAGAATCCAATACTCAAATGTCATAAAACTTATGCACAAAGTTTATTAACATGAAATTACACATTCTTTGAAATTTTGAGCCAAGACCTTATCAAATTGCTCAAGATATAGCTCAAGTGACAACCACTAGTAAATCGGGTTACTTACTACCTTTAGATTGCATGTGCTGACTTCAAATTTCAATAACTCCTTCACTTCAACTTGGAATCCAGTAAGAAATATATAAAAAGTATAGCTGCAAAAGTTCTCTCTCCAATCACAATTACCGATCTTCAATTTCTGTCCATACGCGTGCATTATGCCAAAAAGAGTGACAGTAGCTCCCAAAACAACACCTTAACTTTGAGTGCTTGTATCTCCTTCATATAAACTCCAAACCATACAAAACTTGTACCAAAACCATAGCCAATATCCTTAAACTTTTGAATCTAGCCTTTAAAACTTGAATGGCCTTGAGAAACTAACTCTAATCTCTAATATAGCCTCGGGCAGCCTCCTCAAAGTCCATTGGTTATAATTTTTGACCAATAGGAATGGAGATTTTTATCATTCATCTCCATTCATCTATATTGGTGCCCTAATTATTTCCTTTGCTACCAAAACCTTTCTTCAATCTTTTTTTTTTATAAGATTTACATAATTTATTGCTCTAAACACTAAATAAAAGAACCAAAATAAGTTTTTAAAGGTCATCCATGTCTAACAAAGGTGACTCTAAATATTTAGAAGTTACTATCAACCAAAACCAATCTTAAAAGCCACTATCAAAAGAAAATTAAAGTTATAAAAATTCTATAGTAATCTTTTTAAACAACCTCTTTTCAAAGTAATAATCAAATTATATTCTACAACCAACTAAAATCTATTAGTATGGCTCTTATCATGTTACTTAGTAAATTATATATTAAGTATATAATTACATTATTTTCATATAATAGTCAAACCACAACATGACATCCACCCCCTCTAAACTTGTGCATCCTCCGATATGCACCAAGAAGAACAAAAGTTGTAGTCGGCATCATATTACCTCCTCAATAATATCTTCTTTAAAATCCAATTCTTCTTCCTCATACCTAGATAGATCAAATTCTTCTTCAACATCATCAAGGACTAGTTCTTGATCTCGTTGTTTGAAAAGTTTTATACGTTTTTTGGCAATTGGAATTTTGAATCTTATTCCATCTAATTCTCTTAATACATATGTAACATTATCTAAAACCACATATTATCTAGTTGGCAAATTCGATGTACAAGAAGTTCTTCTTTAGATATGTTGTCTTGCCAAGGTAAGATACTCCAAGTAGATATTTGCTCTTCAATTGGCATAATAGGCTTCTATCCTTGCATTAACTTTGCCAGCATATATCCTGTCACTGAATTATAAGTAATATGATCAATCCAAAGTGCAAATAGTAATAGCCTTGGCCATTCTCTTGTTCTTCTTTTACAAGCTTTAACAATGGCCCTTACAATAGGAGGATGATCTCGCTCACTTTTAACATTAACTTTCGGATTATAAGATGTAGTAAGTGCTAGCTTGATTCTACATCTCTAAAAGAATTGTCTAGCCTCATGTGCATCTAATTCTCCACGATCAGTAGTAATTTTTCTAATACATCCATATCTACAAATCACATATTCCAGTAAAAATCTACAAACTCCTTCAGTAGATTTTGTTCGTAGAGTTCTTCCTTCTACTTGGTTTGATAAATCTTCTCATGCCAGAGCCAAGTATCACATTTGTCAAATTCCCATAGGCATAGTAACTAGGTCCACAACCCATTTATAATGTATTGCAAGTAGATATGTAGGATGCAATCCATCTCTATGTCAAATCTCCGAGTATATCTGACAAATTTGGCATGATTCTACAAACTTCACCATATCTCTATACATATTATGCCACCAATATTTTTCTTTGAGCTTGTTAAAGGTGGCATAAATATCTATATGTCCAATGCACAAACTATCATAGAATTCATGGATTAATTGTTCTTGCATCTCTTTCTTGCAAACTACGCTTTGTGGCATTCTATTATCCCATTTGCATTGCTTCCATAGGTAACCACCTTGTAAGAGGTAATTGTAAGCCTTCCATCTAATTTATTTGAAATGAATATCTCTCCATCTTGATTGTCTTGATAATGTGCTTAAATAGTGCCTAATGTGAATCCATTCTTCTTCATATAATTCTTTTGTAAATGGTCTTGAATATTCATCCTCTCTTTGTTGTGCCCTAGAATAGAAGGTATTACCTATATCTTCAGTATCTTCAATCAAATCTTCTTCTTGTTCATATCTAGTTCGGGATAGCATATTTGCTACAAGATTATCTTTGCCTGCTATATGCATAAATTCAGGATTCAAAGATTTAATATAAGCAATCCATCTTAGCATAACAATATCAGAGATGTTACAATTAATAATCATTCCCAATAGTAGAAAATAATCTGTTTCCACTATCATTGGTGCCCCAATTAAATAATCTCTTTCATTTTTCATAGCTGTAACTATTTTCTATAGTTCTCGTTTTACTTGTGGGTAGTTTCTTTGTCGTTCACTTAATACTTTAGCTCCAAACCTAATAGCAAACTTATTCCCTTCTTCATCGTTTTGTCCTAAAGTCCAACCAACAGCTATTGGACTAGTATCAACTGTAAGTATCACCAATTTTCCATCTTCATAACTTATCCTTTGCAATACAGGTGGAGAAGATAATAATTGCTTTAACTTTTGAATTGTTTCTATGTGCTTCTTCTCCCATTTAAATCTCTTCTTTTTTTGTAGTAAACTGTAAAGATGTTCAGCTACATGTGCATAATGAGGATTCCATACACAATAAAATATACAAGCTCCTAAAATCCTCCTCAAGGTATGGATAGTGTCAAGTGAACCTCCTCAAGTCGAGATAAAATTTTGTCATAGTCTGAAATATGATTAGATACAAATTTACGGCACCCCTTCTGATCCATTGTTTTATTTTTCTCTTCTTTTACACATCTTTTTATTATAATATCATCCAAGAAAGGCATAGTCTTTTTTAGAATGAAATCACAAAGAAACTTATTCATCCTATTCATCATGTGAGCTACTGAGTTTGTTGCTCCTTGTGGCAATGTACACATCTTAACCAACCCTAAAGGTATCTTTATAGTAGTAATATCTTTGCTTCCTTCAACTAGTTGAAATTTATCATATCCAGAATAAAGATTTTTAATAGAATAAATAGTTCTATCAGTAAATGCCTCAATAAATTCTCGAACAATTGGTCCAATTCTAGTATTTCTAATAGTTATTTGATTCACTGGTTGCATATCTTGAATGAATCATAGTGTTCTATTTTTCTTTGGTATTGTAAACCAACGACTGGAATATGGTGCAAATGATGGCTCTAGGATCTTCATTTGCATCTTTTCTTTTAAAAGCTCCATAAGTTTAGGTAGATGTATTTTAGGCACTAAAATTGGTCTTAAATTCCAAGGAACATGCGGAACTGTAAATATAATCATTGGTGCCACAACACTTGGATCGACACATCCAATTTTTAAGGTTCAAAAGTAAAAGCCTTTCTATGCGTACTTAACATATTTCTAAATTCTATTTCTTCAATAGGTAATAGAAAATTTGTAGATCCTATTTTCAATTCATTGAGTGTATTTTTGGTAAACTTATGGCCAATTTCTTTAGAATCCCATAAGCCCTTCTCCTTCAAAGCTTGTTGAACTTGATGATTGGAATTACTAAGTAATGGTATAGCTACAAGTTTTATTTTCCTCTCCACAGTCTTGTACTTAGTTTCAACTTTGACTTCATAATCTTGAAATGCTTGTATAGCTAAGTAGAGCTCTCTTGAATGTACTTGGACCACTTGATCTTCATTTCATTGTTCAACCTCTAAAAGTTCTTCCATAAAATCTCCTAAACCAATCTCCATATATACACCTACTATCTTAACATCTCCATCAAGCACACCCACTCTTTTTAGGTCTTTTTTAGATTTTGTACAACTTTTTTTTCCCACTTTCAAAGATCATTAAATTATGTATAGATAGAAAATCTATTTTAAGATAATTCTACAACACTTGTACAAAAGGTACTTTCATTTTCATACTAGAGTACCTTCTTTGATGTACCACTACATTCTTGCTCTATAGTGGTACCCTGCAAAAATCCGTAAACTCTTCATTGACCTTTGGTAATAAATCACTTTGTAAATAATCTCGATTGCGCTAATGGTTTGCAAGTACTATTAGAAATTGTACTGCCCTTTTCCCATCTTGACTTCTAATACAGGCATATGCTGATCTATAATCTAAAACTTTGGTCTCCATCCTCACAACTGTAATATATGGCTGACCAAGAATCACTGGGTATGAAGTAGTGTCTTGAACAAATTTTTTTTGTTCTGTGGTCACATCTCCAAGATTTACCTTCACATTGGGGTAAGCACTATAAAGATCTCCTCGTGTATTATTTGCTGCCTGAATCACCCATCCATGGTTAATATCAATGGGCCACCTTCCACGTTTATAGACTTCTTTTGACATAATATTAATTTCAGATCTATGGTCAATGAGAGCAATTACTAGTTCTATCAAGTCTTCCATTTTTACTAAAGTCTTTGTGGTGGCTCTTGCCCAATGTCCCTTGATATAGTATCCAAGGCCCTTGTCATCATCTTTATATTCATCCAAATCAAATTATCCCTTTTTATATTCAATTCATGTTCCTCTTCTTCAGTCAAGATTGTATCTTAAGCATTAGATATAGCAAATTCTCCTATTAATTGCATCTTTCGCTTAATAGTATCTATGATGACTTCATGAAATTCTCTCTTTGTAATACCTAAAATTTCTCATAGAGTAAATTCAATTTTGGCATTCAATACTCTTTCTTCTAATATTCCTTTCAAATCTATGGCTGCCTCAATATTTGATTGAAGCTTATAAGTAACATGCTCACTCTTTCTTTTGTCTTTATCAACTTCCATCCTTTCTTCTCATTTCTCTTTTGGCACTGGTGCTTTTTCAGAGTGCGATGTCGATGGCCTAGCCCTGGATGGTCTATTAGCCTGTGGTATAGGTATTTCTTTATTTTGTATTATTTTTGCATGCCTTTGAGATCTCCTCTTGTTGATTGGCTCTTCAAAATTTTCTTCTATTTCATTTCTTCTCTTTTTTATCTCCATTAAAGCTTCATGTTGGGATTTTGTCAAATAAGCATGTACAGACATAGTATCTAAAGGTTCATCCCATCCTGTAGTATTTTTAATTATTGTGGCTATATTAAGTAATCCATGCCTTATTATTTTTTCTTTATTCATGCTAATAATAGTATAATTTTATAGATCCCCTATCTTTAAATGCTTGTCAAAAATATCCTCCTTCTTCCTTACAACCTCAATGCCATAAGTAATAGCTTCTCTTGATGCCATACCTTGTTGACATAAATGCTTTTCTAAAAACTTTTTCATCCCTCTTTTTTCAAAATTGGTTTTGAAAAACTCACCTATATCTTACAACGTAATTTTTCCATCTTTCCATAAAATTACTCCTTGTTACAAAATATCAGTAAAATCTCCACTCCCTTTGAAGATGCTCCATACTATCGCACCAAATATATCTTTGTACATATCTTGGCTTTGATACAGATTTGATCTTAGATAATCCTTCTTTCTCCTCTAGCTTTACTAGTTTGATTTGTAAGTCTTTCATTCCTTTTATCAACTCATCAATTGCATCTTTCTGTGGTGCAACTGTTGACATAGGAATTGGAATAGTACCACTGATATAGCAAGTTCTGGCATTTGCCTATGAGATATTATAGTTGGTAGAGGTCTTGTTTCTTGCCTTACTTCCACCTTTCTCCTCCGGTACTTTCTTTTAGCAAGTATGTCCATAGCTTCAGAGACTTTCTTCCAATCAGTAGTAAGTCCATTGTCCTTTGTATTATCTTCCAATAATAATTCCAACTCTCTTTGTAAATTATTTCAATATGATTGAAGAAATAACTCTACCTTATCATTTTTAAGTGTAATCTTTTCCACTTGAGACAATTGAAGAAACTGTCTTTCAAATTCTCGAAATAATTCTGTTGTAACTAACCTCTTGTTGAATTTATTGACCTATTCCATAAATGATTTTCTTGTCACCTTTTTTGTATCTTTCAAAGAATATTCTTCTTTTAGTTGAAAGATAAAATCCTCCCATTTCTCTCCATGAGTTTTAATAATCCCCTTCATATGCTTACGAAGCTCTTGTACAACTACAAGCTCAAATATTAGGATCATATCTTTCTCCAATACTTTATTGAGCTCCATCTTCCAAGAATGATACTTAAGATACTTAAAAATATTTCTTCTATCAAATTGATCTAATAAACCAACAACAGATTGCAAGGCTTTAATAGCCATTGTCTCCTTACATTCCACTACTTGTTGTTGTTGCATAAAAAGTACAAATGCTTGAAACATTTGAGTTGTAATAGGATCAAGTTGCAATGGATATTTCCTAGTGCAATTCTTCCTACCACTTCCTTGCCCCCATTCCATAATAAAAGCCAAAATATTTCTTCAAAACTCTCTACCCCAGAAATTTTTACGTCGTATTCACCAAGTCTATTGTATGGCATGATTTGCTATCTAGGAATATACTGGGTATCTAGCTGTAGAGAGTGTAGCTTAAACCTTTATATAAATCTTGTGTTAGCCTCCCAAAACTCCTTTATTTTGCATAAAACTCAAAATATAATAAAATCCCTTCAAAACATATTTTTCCTGCAAAGGGTTTTCTTGTCTTGAACTTTAGAAAATCATAACTCTTGATTTAACCATTCAATTTGTTTCAAATTTATAAAATAGGTAGAATTCATTCCCAACTTTTATTAAAAAAAAAAAAACCAATTATAAATTCACTCCCAATCTTCTGGCATCTAAGAAATCCTAGAAGTTGCTCTAAACCCTAATTTACAAGCACTTGAGCACTATTTTCTTAATATCTCAAGAATCCAATACTCAAATGTCATAAAACTTATGCACAAAGTTTATTAACATGAAATTACACATTCTTTGAAAATTTGAGCCAAGACCTTATCAAATTGCTCAAGATATAGCTCAAGTGACAACCACTAGTAAATCGGGTTACTTACTACCCTTAGATTGCATGCACTAACTTCAAATTTCAATAACTCCTTCACTTCAACTTGGAATCCAGTAAGAAATATATAAAAAGTGTAGCTATAAAAGTTCTCTCTCCAATCACAATTACCGATCCTTAATTTCTATCCATACGCGTGCATTATGCCAAAAAGAGTGACAGTAGCTTCCAAAACAACACCTTAACTTTGAGCGCTTGTATCTCCTTCATATAAACTTCAACCATACAAAACTTGTACCAAAACCATAGCCAATATCCTTAAACTTCTGAATCTAGCCTTTAAAACTTGAATGGCCTTGAGAAACTAACTCTAATCTCTAATATGGCCTCGGGCAGCCTCCTCAAAGCCCATTGGTTATGCTTTTTGACCAATAGGAATGGAGATTTTTATCATTCATCTCCATTCATCTATATTGGTGCCCTAATTACTCCCTTTGCTACCAAAACCCTTCTTCAATCATTTTTTTTTAATAAGATTTACATAATTTATTGCTCTAAACACTAAATAAAAGAACCAAAATAAGTTTTTAAAGGTCACCCATGTCTAACAAAGGTGACTCTAAATATTTAGAAGTTACTATCAACCAAAACCAATCTTAAAAGCCACTATCAAAAGAAAATTAAAGTTATAAAAATTCTATAGTAATCTTTTTAAACAACCTCTTTTCAAAGTAATAATCAAATTATATTCTACAACCAACTAAAATCTACTAGTATGGCTCTTATTATGTTATTTAGTAAATTGTATATTAAGTATATAATTACATTATTTTTATATAATAACCAAACCACAACATAACAACGTGTTCTTCAAGCATGTCATGACTTTCTAATAGTCAAACATTTTGGATACAATAAGATCTTAGAGCTTATATGTAGAGACTTTTAGTGGTTACAAATGTAGAAGGCAATGAAAGACTTCATCAAGTCATAGAATATTTTTTTAAGGTCAAAAACTCCTCATCATTAACTTTATAAACTTCTCCAAAAATTTTCTTATCCAAACAATCATGATCTTCTATTTCTATGGATTTTATTATAAAACTTTTAGTCTCAAGTTTATATAATTCTATATTATGATAGTAGATTGTTTCACCAAGATGGCTCATTTTGTATCATATATAAAATCTATCACATGTGAAAAAATAGCTATGTTTTTTTTTTTTTAAATATCTATTACTCTTATAGATTATCCAAGGATATTATATCAAATAGGAGCATTCAATCTTTATTAAGATTTTAAAGAATCCTTTTCAAGATTCTATAAGTAGATATAAAGTTATCTTTGGCCTTTCATCCTCAAATTGATGTAGAAATGGAGTATGTTAATCAAGTTTTGAAGCAATATTTGAAGTGTATTATCAATTACCATCTAGATAATTATACAACTCTTTTGCCATTGGCAAAGTTTGCCTATAATAATATGATATACTCTTCTATTCATCAAATATCTTTTTTTGCTAATTATGGTTATAATCCATTATTTAAATTTTTTTAAGAATTGATAATTCTATAGCGGAAGATTTGACAAATTGTTTGTCCAAGCTACATACAACAATAAAAATATATTTAAAAGAAGCTTAAAAATAGAAAAAAATAAATATAGATGTCTATTATAAGGAACAATAATAATTCAATAAGGATGATATGATATACTTACTTCATCATAATATCAAGACTACTTGCCTTTGTGACAAATTGGACTATTGTAAGCTTGGAACTTTTTATATTTTAAAATAAATCAATCCAATTTTTTATTGATTATACCTAATAGAATCAATAAATATCCATCTCATATTTGAAATATTTCTTCTTTAATCATATAAGATAATAAATATATCAAGTAAAAATAGGTGCCACCTCCTCCTATAGAAGTAAATAATAATGAAAAATTTGAGGTGGAAGAAGTCTTAGGCTTAAAGTGGCACTAAAATAGGTTGGAATATTTTGTTCATTGATATTGATATGATGTTAGTGAATGAACATAGAAGTTAACAAATAATCTTACAAATGCAATAAAGAAAGTAGAAGCTTTTCATCAATAACATCCATCAAACCTTAGATAAAGAGTAATAATTCTTTGCTATAAATGAAATATAATTAAAAAGAGATAATATTCTACCTTATATCTTTATTTCTAGCTTTTGTATATATTGTGGCATTAAAAAGATGGAGAATCAATAATTAGTATATCTCACTCAAGAGCTATCATTTGTTGACTTACAGGATGAAACATTACAATTGTCTCAACCTTCAAGATGATATAATGAAGATGAAGATCTTCAAGAACAATATATTTTTCTTCAAATAGATAGTGAGATAAAATATATTTAATATCATGATTTTTTAAGAGACTCTCTATGTTTGGTAATTTTATTAGATGAAGAACAATTCTTGAAAAAGTTCTAAACGTTTTATTTGAAGGAAGTTATAAAGGCTTTGTGAGTCATCAAATTGACTTATTTTTTGTTTTGGAATAAAAATATGCATTTAGAATGCTTTAAATCACAAGATATACTAAATAGTATAGAAATCCTTAGTGAAATGGAAAATTAAAATATTAGTGGTAGAAATGGAATCTAAGTAAGTCTTAGAAGCAATTATCTTTGTTGATTTAGTATTTTTATTCATCGTTGAATAGTAAGGATTATTTATTAAAACCAATATTTATATTGGTCTTTTATCTATATATATTACTTATAAAAACTATAAATGTTAATAGTTAGAAGAAGCATGAGAAAGAACCTCATGTCATTTTAGTTATTGATATAAAAAAATAAGATTTATAGTAGATTTAAATTGATTTATATTATTATCAAAAATTTCTAAGATAAGAAAATGTAGCCTTAAATAGATGTTAGCATTATAAAAATATCATAAAAATTTTCAAATTTTATTTAAAATGTATTTAAATTTTTTAGAAATTTTTAGAGTAATTTTTAAGATCTTGGTAATAATGAATTTTACTACTTTGGGAATCTTTATGAAGAAATGGAGCAAGATTTGAAGGCCATACAAGGTTCTTAGGCTAATTAGGTATTTTTGAATACCTTGGTGAGTTCAAAATTACAAAAATATTGGTCCTTCTAGTTGAAAATAGGAGGACCAACAGCTAGTGTAGTCCTTGTAGGAAGGGGAGTCTACAAGTCTCATGTGGATTGTAGTACCTTGATGGTAGTTAGGAGGATAAGACTAAGGCTTCATAGCCTCTCTTAGACACCCTTATACACTACATATGAGCCTTGGTGAGGCTCGAATCCTTGATCTATAAGCAAGTTACCTTTGAAGTAAAATATTTTTACTTTATTTTTTAACTATTTACTTCATATCTTTAAAATTTCATAACTTATTCATAGTAATTCGGATTTACATGTTTCTTACGTCATTGAAAAGATAATAAAATTAAATATCTAAAAATATTATTTTTTTTACTTTTACTTTTTATTGGATAAAAATATAGTGAACATAATGTGACTTAGTTTTAGGTGTTGTAATTGCTTCACGTCATTTATTTCAATTGCTTTGTGGTTGTTCTTCTTTTGTTCTTCTTATTTGCTTACTTCACTTCACACCACCAATTATAAGCAACTCTTAATTGAAGCCATCTTGTAACTTAGATTGAGGAGTAAAAATTTACACTCACATTTTGGAGCGTCTGCCAGAAGATGGTGCTTCTAATGGATGTGTGTGGATGTGAAGTTGCTTTTTGTAATTGATTGTGCTTGGTTTTGTTGAGTGAGAAATTCAAGTAGCTCTTCATCATTGGTAAGTTTTCTACATCTCTTCCTTAATAGTAGAAACAAAGCATTTCTATTTCTTACTTTATAACATAGTAAATTTTTTATTGTTGAGTTGATTGTTGATTTACTCGTGGGTTTTCGTCAATCAGTTTTTACTTGTTGCATGTTTCAACTTCAAAATTTTGAAATTATGTATCTTGATGTGAGCTTTCTAGAAAGCTATCACATGTTTGAAATGGACTAAAATTGAATTTTTAGTGGATTTTTGATTAGAAGGGGATTCACTACCTTGGCAATTTTATGTACTCCAAGTTGCTCTCAGGTTTTCATCAATCAGTTTTAATATGTTGCATATTTGATAGTGAATTTTTTTGAGGTTGTGTATCTTGATGTTAGCTTTTCAAAAAGCTATTGCATGTTCAAATTGGAATTGATACGAATTTACAGTGAGTTTTATAACTCCTTTGGCAGTTTTATGTACCACATAATTTTAAAATAAATAAATTGATTTAAATATTTAAATATATTAAATTAATTAAATTAAAAATAATAATATTAAAATAAATAAATTATTTAAATAAAAAAACTTTTTAATATTTAATTTTACTTTTAACTTTTAATTTTACATTTATTTTTAGTTAATATTATTTTGTTTTTAATTCTTAATTTTTTTTAATTTTTTACTTTTAATTTAATTTTAATTTTAATTTTAATTTTTACTTCTATTCTATTTTACTTATCTTTTTATATTTGCTTTCTTTGTTTAATTCTTACTTTTATTTTTATTTATTAATATTATGATTTTTTATTTTTTATTATTTAATTATTTTATCATTTTCATTTTTATTTTTTATTTTTTTTCATGCATGATAGTTTTATGTATTGAAATAAGTTAATATATTTTTCATTTATTCAATAATTTATTTCTTTGCAATAGTGTTATTTCTAATCCTAAGTAGAATTTGAGTAGTTAAATGTTAGTATTAGCATTGTTTGGTTGTTCTCTTTAGGTGGTTGTCACTTGCAAGCATAAAGGGTAGAACTCATCTTCAAGATTTCTTCCTTATAATTTTTCTAGTTGAAGGCCTTTCTCTAGTAGTAGGGGGAATTAATCACTCCCTCCACCCCTCATATCATTTCTTTTCATCCTTGTGAACTTCTAGTTGAGGGCTTTTTTTTAGTGGTAAAGAGATTTAATCATTGTGTCCACTCTTAGTATCTCTTTTATTCATAGAAAGTAGTGTAGAAGAAACTCAACAAAAATCTCAAGAGAATTCTTCATCAACAAAAGAAAAAGAGATAGGTAGAAAAGTTAGCTAGAAGGAATTTGAAAAAAACAAGAAAAAAAGAAAAAAAGAAGAAAAAAAAAGACCAACAAGTTCAAATCATAATCTAAAGTGAGTATCTTTTCAACAAATTTCAATGAATTTAAATTTATTTTATTAACACATATTGTAGTTGACGTGAAGGAGTAAAAAAAGAAAGAAGGAAAGTATGAATAGCTTGCAACTAAGTAAATCCTTGAACCTTATCAATTATTTTTTCTTTGAAATTTTAGAAAATTTCTTGAATACAAGAAGCAAGAGCTAGAAATTGGAGGGTAGAATCTAAGAGGAAGACATGAGAAAGATAAATCTCCAATCTCTCTTATAGATGAAGATGAAAGAAAGTAGTTAGAACCTTTAATCCATTATCTTTAAGCCTTAAATCTTTATTTAAAACATTTAGTTTAAGATCGGCTAAGAAAGGAGTCACGTATTTTGAAAGTTCATTAACAAGTGACAAGTTGGTTGGAGATGCAACTAGGTGAGTTCTTCTTCAATGTAGTATGATTTTTTTGCAAAGATATATTTTTGTAACATGATCTTTGTTGTTAACTGTTGTAGTAGGTAATTCCTTAATTGTCTTATTACAAAAAAGTAAGAAAAAAGAAGAGCTTGGTCCCCTTTTTGTCTCAAAATGGAATTTTTTTCACAACTAAGATTACTTAGGATCATTTCTATACAATAGTAGTTTTGTTTAGCAATTAATATCAAGAATAGTCTTACTTGAAGTGATATTTAAGCAAGCATTCTTCTTTTAGTTTTTTTATTTTTTTTATTTTTCTTCTTTGTCAGAAGGTACTTAAGTGGGTTGTAGGTCGAAGAGTCAAATATTTAAATTATTGAGAAATTGGGTGGATTAAAAAATACGCTAATTTGAACACTATGTTTATAATCATTTACATCTATTTTTTCACTAGATATAAGCAATCCAACCTATCTTCACTTATAAAAAACCTTGAATCAATTGGCCAAAAAAACAAATCAAAGCTCAAATAAGTAGAGAGTCAACAGTTGGACAGAAAATCCTCACTTTCAATATTAGAAGACATTTGTGTTTCAAATCCAATTGAATCAAGTCTGGAAAAAGAAGTAAGAGAAAAAGAATTAAATCCTAACTCTCTCAACTTACTTGTAGAAGTAAATCAAGAAAGAGAAGGGTCAACACCTCATTTTTTTTTAATGGAACATTGTCGTAATACGTAATGTCTTGCTTGAAAATACTCCGAGCACCTGACTGTAGAAAGTAGAATAGAAATTACAATAACAAAAATCTAATTCTAATAGAATATTAATTAAATTCTAATTAGACTATATCAATGCTAAGTAAGCTTTAATAAAATTCAAAGAAACCTCAAAGGAGTTATAAGGAAATAATAAGAAATCTTAAAGAAATATTAGAATGATCACAAATATATCTCAAATACATCTTAATTCAATCTTAATTTAATCCTAGTTAAAATCCTATTGAACTTCATTCAAACTTTAGGCCAAAAACTAACTAAATCTTAAATCTTAAATAAATCCTAATAAAATCATAAATCCTAAATCAAATCCTAACCAAATCTTAAACCCTAAATCAAATCCTAACCAAATATTAAATCCTAAATCAAATCCTAAATTCTAATAAAATTCTAATTTTAAATCAAATCCTAACTAGATCCTAATCCTAAATCAAACTCTAATCAAATCCTAATCCTAAATCAAATCCTAACCAAATTCTTAATCCTAAACCAAATCCTAATCAAATCCTAATCAAATCCTAACCCTAAATCAAATCCTAACCAAATCCTAACCCTAAATCAAACCCTAAATAAATCCTAATCTTAAATCAAACTCTAATCAAATCTTAATCCTAAATCAAATCCTAATCAAATCCTAAACCAAATCCTAATCCTAAATCATATCCTAAACCAAATCTTAAACCCTAAATCAAATCTTAGTAATTCCTACAATAAATTTATACCTCAATTACTAATGAATGAACTATTAATCTTAACTCAAAATTTGCATGCTTTTTAATAATTAAATTGACAACAAGCACTAATTTTTTTGAAAAAGATCAGAATTACCAAATAGATGATAGCCTCAAAAACATGCTTGGATATTGACCGGCCTCCTTCTCTCACCTTGATGTCAATCTCTCAAAACCAATATCTCTCCTTTTCATCATTCGATTGATCTTAAAATCCTCATATACATAGAAAAATAAGTCTAATATCTTCTCACATAAATTTCACTCTAATCCAATTAGTAGATTATAAGAAATCTTTATTAGACCTAAAATTCTACTTTTTGAGACCTTAACCCACTTAAACCTTAATAATCCTCAATTCAATTGTTAGATTGAGCTAAGATTCACAAAACATATTAAGCACAACTATGACCATTAATCTATAAAATTTCATTTGTAGATCTACTACAAAATTCTTGAAATCTCTAGAAATGTCAATCCTATTTTATTTCACAAAATCCAAGTCATTCAAAATCAATCTTGATTTTGTAAAGTTCTTATAAAATCATAAGAACTCCAAATCATCCAAAAATAATGCTCATACAAACCTTATCTAGTTTGCTATCAAACTCCTTTCTTCGATCTCCATAACAATCTTAGAATCGTTGACAAGATTCGATTTTGTACCTCAGGGTCTGATTTCAATCCTAGTTCATAATTGGCCCTCTCCGGATATCAATGTCTAGTTTTTTTAAATAAATTCTATTAGAATTTACTCTTAAATTCTTTCTAAAGATGCCTATATCATTTATTTTTCTAATCTACTTTGTTTTGCCTTATTTATGGTCCTACAAAGTAAGTAGAAGCCACCTTTCTAAAAAGGTAGCATTAATACCTTTTAGTTTTACTACCCTTTTGACTATCTTTTGACTATTAACTATATTTCTTAAGATAGTTCGTTCTAATACGTTAAACTAAGATCTCCTAAATTATAATAATTTCTACACTCTTTCACCTATTAGTCATGTTACATCACGACAATATGAAGAAGAATCTACACCGACCCTTATATCCATCAATCCCTTGGTTTAACTGAGGGACTTGCTAATAGTAATTCCTAAGGATTTACAAGCAACTCCTATATTCTACATCATTCCTATATTTGAAGGAAGTAGAGACAATGATCTATTAGCATACGTAGAAAGATTCATGAAACTTCTCACGACATGTTTAATAACCAATCTGGATTATTATCTTGTACGATTTTCAAGTACCTTAAAGGATGAAACTTATGAATAGTATAGAAGCCACCCTCCCCAAACCTTTGAGAATTTGGATATGCTCATGAGAGCATTTTTAGAAAATTTTAGGCCAAAAGTAGGACAAAGTAATACCTTCACGGTCCTTTCTTCTTTGAGACAAGGAAAGGAGAAAGAAATCACTGAATATATTTGGTGATTTGAACTTGTAGTAACTAGATTTGTGGAAATTCTTCTCACAGATGATACCTTCACTCATTTCTTTATTCAAGGATTTAATAGTGAAGGAAAAATTTGAGAGATCCTCAAAGGAAGACGAGAAAAAGACATCTAGTAAGTAATTGTTGAATAGAAAATAGAATAGTATATAGAAATTGTGAGAGAAACCATTATAAAAATGTATATAGGCAACCTCACAAGGTGATTCCTTTAACGTTCTCATAAAAAAGTTATCAATAAGAAGCCCAAGATCAATTGAAGGAGGTAAGAAATACAAAATTGGATAATAATTTAAGTCCTTTTAACATGTTTTATGATTATAATAATAATCGTTAAACCTAATATCATTCCTTAGGTCTAAATATACAAAGAGGATTTATTTTGCATTACATATTTTAGTATATTTATGTACATTTTGGAATAATGTAGGCCAATAATAACCTACTTTAATTTTTTTTTGGCCTATTAAGGTCCTAAAAAGTGACCTTCGCATCAACTATCCTGACATGCCATAGAATGGTAAGAATTTCTTCTTCCATTACACACCTTCTTAACATTCTGTTAACTCTACATTTATATAATTTGCCACTAGCTATAGTAAAGTGTCTACTATTAATTCTTACTTTTTATGTTCTATTTTAAAAAAATGAGGAGGCAAGACTTGAATTGTCAAAAACTTGGTAATTAATTCATACCAAGTAGGCAAGAATGAAATAATAAATAATATATTATCAATTGGAGCTTCACTATTTTGGTCTGACAACTAAGATAAATGAACTACTTGCTTGTAGATCCTTCTCGGCTTAAATTCCACTATATAATCAAATTCTTCTAGTAGAAGTATCCACCTTATAAGTCTACCACTTAAATTAGCTTTATTCACAAGGTACTTGATTGCCACATGGTCCACAAAAAATACCATTAGATTTAAGTGAAGGTAATGTCTAAACTTTTTGATGGAAAAAACCATGGCAAATATAGTATAATCTTGTCTGACTTCCCAATACCATCTTATGTGTCGCAACGTCCTTTATACCTCTTTCATCATAAAAAAGGATTTTAATTCTACAATAATTTTGACCTTTTTTGGATCAGGTTCCTTACTCTTTTTCAATACCACATATCCTAGTAGAACTCCCTTTTAAACTGCTAGGAATATTTTGTCAAGGTTTGATATAATCTCGTGAGTGAAAATTTCACTCCTCAGTCCCAATTACAAGATGGCTTCAATTAAGAGTTTCTAATAATTGGTGGTGTAAAGTGAAGTAAGCAATTGGCAAAAGACCAAAGGAGAAAAACCACAATACAAATAAAAGAGATGAAATTAAGTAATCACAACATCTAAAACGAAGTTACAATTCGTTCATTAGATTTTTATCTAATAAAAAGTAAAAGTAAAAAGTAAAAAATATATTTTTAGATAGATAATTTTTTTGTCTTTTCAATGACATAAAGATCATGTAATTCCAAGTTACTATGAGTAAGTTATGATAGATTAAAAATAGAATATAAATAATAAAAAAGTTAAGTGAATAATTTTTACCTCAAGGATACCTTGCTTAAGAAATCAGGAGTTCGAGCCTCACCAAGGCTCACAAGTAGTGTATATTCTCCCCTTCAAGAGGCCTTGAGGCCTTAGTCTTATCTTTCTACCTATATCCAAAGTGCTACAACCCATATGGAAATTGTGCACCTCTCTTCCTATAAGGACTATACTAGCTATTGGTCCTCCTATTTTCTTCTAGTAAAACTACTTTTTTTGCATTTTTGACTTCACCATGGTGTTAAAAAACACCGAATTAGCCTAGAATCCTTGCATAGTCTTCAAATCTTGCTTCATTTCTTCATGATGGCTGTCAAGGTGATAAACTCAATTTTACCAAAGTCTTGAAATTTTCTCTAAAAATTCAAAAAAAATTCTAAATAAATTTTAAATAAATTCAAAAAAAATTTATAATATTTCTATAATACTAATATCCATATGAGGCTGTATTTTCCTATCTTGGTGATTTTTTATAGTAATAAAATCAATTTAAATCCACTAAAAATCCTATTTTTATATAATTAATTAAAAAGACATGAAGCTCTTTTTCATGCTTCTTCTAACTATTAACTAATCATTGATAGGATTTTATAAGTAATACATGTAGATAGAAGCCAATGAAGATATTGGTTTCAATAACTAACTCTTAATACTTAACAATAAGAAAAATACTAAACTAACTAAGATAATTGCCTCTAAGACTTACTAAGACTCCATTTTTATAACTTTTCTTCTAAAAACACTTTTGCAACTTATAAATACTTCTAAATTATAATAAATATTCGAATAGTAAAAAAAAACTCTCTATTCTTAATATTTGTATAATTAAATGACTTAAAACTATATTTTTAACTAATCCACTAATTAAGATCTATTTGTGGGATTCACATATGGCAACCATATTGAACTATTCATAAGAATAGAGAGAATCCAACTCTTGTATTTGACACAGTCTATAAAAAATAAAATAACTAAGATAAAATAAAATATAAAAAATTATCAAAAAAGACATTGTTATTTACTAGAAGAAGTGGAATATAAGTAGAACTACTAAAATATTCACCTACAGACAAAAAAAAGACAATTATTTGGTTTATACTCAATATGTCTCTACATGTAGCAAATTCTAGCTCAATCATTAGTTCAAGTTTTGATAGTACTATATTTTTAGATTTGAACTAAGACTACATGATTATAATTCATGATGATAAAATTGAGTTCTATAGACCAGATGGAAGATGTCCATGACTCTCGAAAAAATATTTAACCATACTTGCCGCCAGTCCCTTGAGCCTAGCATTAAAGTATATTAAAGGGATAGTAATCTATAGGTTTAATTTAAAACTACTATAAAAAAAAAAATGACAATTTATATTGGTATTGGAGCCAGTATTTACATTCTATATTCCTTACAATGACTTCCATTAGTTCGTGTAGAAAAATCTTTTCTATCTAATGTTTTAAGTTGAATTGAATTATTATCAAAGACTTCTTTGATAATATAAGGCCCGGTCCAAAGTGCATCAAATTTGGCTGGAAATTCTAGTTTCTTAGCATCTTGAACCATCACCCACATTCTTGGAGTAAGAAGATGTTTTTTTATCTTTTTATCAAAGATTTCCTTCCTTCTCCTCTGAGTTGTTTCTATGTGTTGAGTTGCAAACCTATGAATCTCACTAAGTCTTTCTAGATGCTCTAATCGTTCTTAAAAAGATTGAGAAGTATCCAATCTTTCATAAATGGCTATACGTAAGGATGGGACTTCAAATTCTATTCGCAAAATGGCTTCTATTCCATATACCAAAGAAAAATATGTAGCTCTTGTAAAAACCTTGTAAGTAGTTTGATAAGCCCAAAGTGCTAAAGTAAGTTTAAGATCCCAATCATACTTAGAATCTATTACAGTTTTTTTCAATATCCGAACTAACATTTGATTAACCCTTTCTATAAGACCATTTGTTTGAGGATGATTGGAAGAAGTCTTCCTATAATTGATGGTAAAAAATGTGGTCATTTCTTTAATAGGTTCATTTAAAAAATGAATACCATTGTCATTCACAAGGATTTTTGGACAACCAAAATAAGCTATGATATTTTCATATAGGAATATGACAGTTTATTTAGCATCCTCTTTCTTCACAGCTGTTGCTTCTGCACATTTGGTGTCATGGACATACTCATATAAGCCAATAATTACATATATAAATAGGTAGAAGTAAGTAAAAATAGATAAAAGTAAGTTAATTCTATAGTATTTAATATATAAGCTTCTTAGAAGCTTTATAGATGCTACTTTGACTTTATAGGTATCTTTAATTGACTTTTTGGATTAGAAACATGGTCAACAAGTTGGCCATGTGCCACACATGTTGTTAGCTTAAAGACCAAGCTAACAATGTGGCCTACACGTAGAAAAACTTGCCTTGTAAGTCAAGGCATGTGTCCTACAAAGTCAACACTTATTAGAGGTTCTATAGAATGTTGCCATGTAGCCTCCAGTTAGGTAGTATATATAGAGACAAGAGTGAAGCCTTCTTCACTCTTGTCAACTCTTTTCTTGCTTCCAGTCTAATTTCAAGGGTCTCTAGTTTTCTTGTCTTTTGGCAAAAGCCATTCCAGTTTTTCTTTCAATATACATACTTGTTTATTTATATTTTGTTACCTTTCTTTGACTGAAGGCTCACTTGTCTGAATTGTTTTTTCATCGAGTTCTTGTCCTTAACAGATTGACAAGACTACACCTATAATATCAGAGCTTTGTCTAATCTTCATTAAGAGTGGATTATCCTTTTTTCTTGATAAGACATAAGGATATTAGAAGTTGCGGATTACCCTCTTCTAAACTGATATTGTTCTTAGTATTTTCTTTGTTCTCAAGTCCTCTCTTCTATTTGTTTTGAGTAATATTAGACATCTTCTCTTTTCTAAGTATTATCACGACAAAACTTGTTGAAATAAAGAATGAAATGGCACAAATGCAAGAGCAATTGAGGGAGTTAATGCTTGCCATGTATCAACTCAACTTACCACGACAACTAACAACAAGATTGGTAGGAAGTGAAGATATAGAAATGATTGGAGCTGCTTCAACATCTGTACCAAATCATGTCCCTTTTCCTATATTAGAATGCCCTTCTAATATTAGAGAACCAAGAATTGTCCTACTCGAGAAGTTTGATGGTACTATATCAAAGTTTAAAGGATTTATCAATCAAGTACAACTTGTGATTGAACTTCAACTCCAAAGCTATCCAACTCTAGGATCGCAAGTGTCAAGGACAAGAACTCGATGAAAGCTAAAGAGTAAGTGAGATTTTTCTCAAAAAGAAATAGGACAAAATAGAAATATGTATATTAAGAAAGAAACTGGAATGGCTATTGCCAAAATACAAGAAAAACTAGAGACCCTTGAAACTAGACTAGAAGCAAGAAAGGAGTTGACAAGAGTGAAGAGGGCTTCACTCTTGCCTCTATATATACTATCTAACTAGAAGCCACGTGGCGATGTTCTATAAGACCTCCAATATATGTTGACTTTCTAGGCCACATGTCTTTGCTTGCAAGGCAAGTTTTCTATGGATGGACCACGTAGTTAGCTTGTTCTTTAAGCTTCCAACATGTGTGGCACATGGCTAACTTGTTGACCAAGTTTCTAACCTAAAAGTCAACTATAGACTCCTATAAAGTCAAAGCAGCATCTATGAAGCTTCTAAGAAGCTTCTCTAGAAGATATTACACAATTAACCTAATTTTATCTACTTTTACATACTTTTATCTATTCATATAGGTAATTATATGTATGTCCGTGACATTACCCCCCCTTCTAGGGACGAGTTCCAAGAGGAGCGGTGATTATATATTGAGAAGATTTAATATGCGGTGAATTGTATTTGCTACATACTCTGATCTTTGTTCTCTTCGAAGATAGTTGATGGGTCCTCTTAGCCATTGATAGTGTCCCATTCCAGGGCGAGAAGACCACCCTGTTATTTGATCACTGTTGAGGCCTTCATAACTTCCTTCAAATAATACATTTGAAACACCATCAAGAGTCGTTCCTATCTCCAATAATATCACCAAACATCGAGAATCTCTTCCAAGGTCGTGATACCAAACGCGTTGTATCTCACCATCTATTCGAGGAAGAACATGTCGTTCTTGAGGGTCTTTATCTCGGTTGCGTCGTCTTGAAGGTTGTGACAATCGCAATGTCTCATCCGGTAAGTCAGCAAACGAAGGTTCTTGAGTTGAATCCGCTGGTTGTTGGCTCTCCATCTAATTAGCGTCACAAAATGCAAAGAAGTTACAAACAAGGATAGGAGATTGAATGTTATCTTGCCTCAATCTTGTCTCTTTTATAAGAGAGGTTTTCATCTTGGTTTTGATGGATGTCGTTGATGAAAAACTTTGACTTTAGCTGATGCATTTGCTAGATTCCTGGATGGCTCCCATGTACGCTCACTAATATCATATCCGCACCAATGAACAAGATATTCCAGCTTATTTTGGCGCCGCCTTGAGTCTAATATCTCTTCCACCTCAAATTCTTCATTATTATCTACTTCTATAGGAGGCGGTGGCATTTGTCTTCTTCCTTGTATATCCACTGTCTTATATGGTTCAAGAAGAGACACGTGGAATACAGGATGGATCTTCATTGACTCCGGTAGATGTAACCGATATGCAACTGGGTTGATCTGTTCAGAAACAGAAAAGGGGCCAAGCCTACGATAGTCCAATTTGTCACAAGGTCGAGTAGTCTTGATATTGCGACAAAATAGCCATACCTTATCACCCACGTTGAGTTGTGGTTGTTCTTTACGATATACATCTACATTTATCTTTTGTCGTTCTTGAGCTTTCTTCAACTGCGCCTTCATTATTGCATGTAACTCTGACAACCGATTTGCCATATCTTCTACTGCAGGATTATCAACTTTTGAAAAATCAAAAGTATCAAGTCGTGGATGATAGCCATAATTGGCAAAGAAAGGTGTTTGTTGCGTGGAGGAATGTACCGTATTATTATAAGCAAACTCTGCCAATGGCAGAAGGTTTGTCCAATCATCTTGTTGGTAGTTGATGGTACACCTTAAATACTGTTCAAAGATTTGGTTTACGCGCTCTATTTGTCCATCAGTTTGAGGATGGAAAGCTGAAGATAGCTTTATGTCCACTTTTAAAATCTTGAAAAGAGTCCTCCAGAATCTCGACACAAATTGAGTTCCCCTATCTGATATGATATCTTTAGGTAATCCATGATAGCGATAGATATTATCAATGAAAAGCTTAGCTGTTTCTTCACTTGTGATAGATTTTGTACATGGCATAAAATGTGCCATCTTGGTGAAACGATCTACTATCACAAATATAGAATCATAAGATCTTGAGTTTGAAAGATCTGTGATGAAATCCATAGAAACAGAAGACCATGGTTGTTCTGGTATAGGTAATGGCTGAAGAAGTCCGTAAGGTCGATGTCAAGGAATTTTTGATCTTGAACAAATATCACATGATTGTACAAAGTCTTTGACTGACTTCCACATTTGTGGCCACCAAAAATCTCTTGATATGAGTTCCAGAGTCTTATTATATCCAAAGTGCCCTGCTGCTGGAAAGTCATGACGTGCTTGAAGAAAACGCAAACGTACTTTTCCTTCTGGAACATATAGGCGTCCTTCAAAATATAATAGATTATTCTTGAACTCGAACTTAGAAGAATCATGAGACTTGGAAGAATTATTCTCGATATCATGAACAAGAGGGTTTGAGGACATACTGGACTGGATTTGCTTGAGAAAAGTTGAATCAACAGTCAATGTTGATTTCATTGCTCGGAGATGAAATTGCTCCGGTTTCAAGAGGACCGTTCTTTGTTGCTCAAAAGCTGCATCTCCTTCTTTTGGTGCAAAATAAGAACGTCTAGACAGGGCATCGGACAAACCTTGTTGTTTTCCTGGTCGATAAGTGATAATGAAGTCGAATCTTGACAAAGACATACTCCAACGAGCTTGACGACGATTCATTACGCGTGCTGACATGAAATACTCGAGGTTCTTGTGATCTGTATATACAGTGACTGGACTAGAAACACCTTCTAGATAATGACGCCATTCTTGAAAGGAATCCACGATTGCAAGAAGTTCTTTATCGTGGATCTCATAATTGATCTCGGCTGCTGAGAATTTTCTTGAATGAAAAGCTATCAGATGAAGTTTGTCATCTGTTCCCATTTGTGATAAAATTGCACCCAAGGCAAAATCCGATGCGTCTGTTTCCATAAAAAATGCCTTGGAAAAGTCAACACGATATAAGACTGGTGTAGAGACAAACGATGTCTTCAAGGCTTCAAATGATGCTTCCGCTTCTTGATTCCATTGGAATTTATCTTTACTAGTCAAGCGTGTAAGTGGAGCTGCAACTCGTGAGAAGTCTTTGATGAAGATCCGATAGTAATTGGAAAATCCCAAGAAACATTGGACATCTCTTCTAGTCTTTGGAATCTTCCAATCCATGATTGTTTGGACTTTCTTAGAATCCATCATAAGACCATCATTTGAAATGATGTATCCTAAAAAGTCAACTTGAGTAGTGTGAAATACACACTTTTCCATCTTGGCGTACAATCCTGCATCTCTAAGTTTTTGTAATACTTGACGAACATGTATTTCATGTTCTTCAACATTCTTAGAATAAATCAGGATATCGTCTAGGTAGCAGACGACAAAATTGTCTAAGAATTCACGAAATACATCATTCATGAGATGTTGAAAAGCAGCTGGTGCATTCGTGAGTCCAAAAGGCATGACATTATATTCAAAATGCCCGTACCTAGTTCGAAACGTAGTCTTCCATTCATCTCCTTCTTTGATCCGTACTAGATTATATGCTCCTCTTAGATCTATTTTTGTATAGATCTTAGCTTGATTTAACTGGTCAAGGAGTCCTGATATCAAAGGTAATGGATACCTGTTCTTCATTGTGATCTTGTTGAGTCCTCGATAGTCAACACACATTCGTAAAGATCCATCTTTTTTCTTTACGAATAAAATTGGAGCTCCTACTGGAGATTTTGAATGGCGTATGAAATTCTTCGCTAAATTCTCGTCAATATATGTCTTGAGTTCAGCCAACTCATCTTGCGATAAACTGTAAATTGGTCCAAATGGTGGCAGAGTTCCTTCCTTGAGATCGATTGAACAATCGTATGGGCGATGCTCAGGAAGAATATCTGCATTCTTTTTCTCAAAAACGTCTTGATAATCCTGATATTGACTTGGAATGCCACTTGAAGTCTTTACGCTTTCAGAAATAGGTGCAGTATAAATAGCAAAAGTTGATCCTTCTTTTGCTGCGTGTATAAATGCTTTTGCACCTATAAGTGCGAGTTTTACTATACTAGACTCATGGTTTTTTACTTGATTAATAGAACCGTTACTAATGCTCCGAGGAAAATCAAGTTTACGAGAAATCCAATCTATTCGAGGATTATACTTTTCTAACCATGATAAGCCTAAAATTACTGGATTAGAGGGAGATCTAATTATATTAAAAATTACGCACCTACTATGACCATTTATTACTACATCTACAGGAAGTGTTTCGTGAGTTACATCTCCAGAAGACAACGGACGACCATCTATGACTTCTACGTGTACAGGTTTAGTTTTTTGTATTAATGATATTCTATGACATCTAGCAAATTCTTCATCTAAAAAACAAGATGAGGCTCCTGAATCTACCAAGGCAGAGGCTTTGTAATTATTAGGTCCTAAACGCACATCTATTATAAAACAAGGAGATGGTTCTGAGGAGAGGATAGGACCTTCATTAGAAGTTGTACAAGATTCCAGCCGCACGGTCCCTATTGTAGCTGGACGTACTCGTTTTCCGACATACTGTCTTCTTTGACAGCCGTACTCCTCATTTTGTAGTTATGTCGCTTCTTTGGACAATGTTGAGCAGTGTGCTTAGGTTCTCCACAATATAAGCACAATCCTTCTTGTCGACGACGAGACTTTTCTTGTTCAGTAAGAGGTTTGAAACGTACCGCATCAATTTGCATATCCTCTACTTCTGAAGGTATGTGTTGAGGAGACGTCGGTGTTGCTATTGAATTGTAGTAACGTTGAGGCCCACTTGTGCGACTCTCGGATCGAAATTCAAAAAGTCGATTGTCGCACTTCACAGCAAAGTCAATTGCTTGACTCAATGTTTGAGGATCAGGTAAATTAAGCATCAATTTCTTTACCTCATATTGTAATCCATAGAGAAATTGACTCACAAGTGCGGCATCATCCCACTTGATATCAGTTACAAGTTGTCGAAATTGCGAAGCATATAATGTTACTGATCGATTGCCTTGTCGCAAAATACGGATCTTGTTGGTTGCAACACGAATTGCATCATGTTCTCCAAACATGGATCGAAACTCTACCAAAAAAGCCTCCAGATTATCCAATATTGGATCTCGTCGTTCAAGAAAAGATGAAAACCATGACAATGCTGAACCTGAAAGAAGTGTACCAATGAATCTAACTTGTGACCCTGGAGTTGGATAGCTCTGGGGTTGAAGTTCAATCACTAGTTGGACCTGATTAATGAATCCTCGAAACTTGGATCTGGTACCATCAAACTTCTCGGGCAAGGCAACTCTCGGTTCTCTAACACTCGAAGGGTGTTCCATTCTGGGAGAAGAGACATGGTTTGGTGCAGATGTTGAAGCAGCCCCAATCATCTCTATATCTTCACTTCCTACCATTCTTGTTGCTCCTTGTGGTGGTAAATTGAGTTGATGCATCGCAAGCATTAACTCCCTCAATTGTTCTTGCATCTGTGCCATTGCACTCTTCATTTCAACAAGCTCTGCCATAGTAGCACTTAGAAAAGAGAAGATGTCTAATAACGCTCAAAACAAATAGAAGAGAGGAATTGATAACAAAGAAAATACTAAGAACAATATCAGTTTAAAAGAGGGTAATCCGCAACTTCTAATGCGCTTATGTCTTATCAAGAAAAAAGGGCTAATCCACTCTTAATCAAGAAAAGACAAAGCTCTGATATTGTAAGTGTACTCTTGTCAATCTGTCAAGGACAAGAACTCGATGAAAGCTAAAGAGTAAGTGAGACTTTTCTCAAAAAGAAATAGGACAAAATAGAAATATGTATATTAAGAAAGAAACTGGAATGGCTATTGCCAAAATACAAGAAAAACTAGAGACCCTTGAAACTAGACTAGAAGCAAGAAAGGAGTTGACAAGAGTGAAGAGGGCTTCACTCTTGCCTCTATATATACTATCTAACTAGAAGCCACGTGGCGATGTTCTATAAGACCTCCAATATATGTTGACTTTCTAGGTCACATGCCTTTGCTTGCAAGGTAAGTTTTCTATGGATGGACCACGTAGTTAGCTTGTTCTTTAAGCTTCCAACATGTGTGGCACATGGCTAACTTGTTGACCAAGTTTCTAACCTAAAAGTCAACTATAGACTCCTATAAAGTCAAAGCAGCATCTATGAAGCTTCTAAGAAGCTTCTCTAGAAGATATTACACAATTAACCTACTTTTATCTACTTTTACATACTTTTATCTATTCATATAGGTAATTATATGTATGTCCGTGACAGCAAGTTAGATTCATTGGTACGCTTCTTTCAGGTTCAGTACTATCGTGGTTTCCATCTTTTCTTGAACGATAAGGTCCAATATTAAATAATCTAGAGGCTTTTTTGGTAGAGTTTCGATCCATGTATGGAAAACATGATGCAATTCGTGTTGCAACCAATAAGATCCATATTTTACGACAAGGCAATCGATTTGTAACGTTGTATGCTTCTCAATTTTGACAACTTGTAATTAATATCAAGTGGGATGATGCTGCTTTTATTAGCAAATTTCTCTACGGATTACAATATGAGGTAAAAAATTAATGCTCAACTTACCTGATCCTGAAACATTGAGTCAAGCAACTGACTTTGTTGTAAAGTGCGACAATTGCCTTTTTGAATTTTGATCTGAGAACCGTACAAGTGGACCTCAATGTTACTATAATTCAATGGCAACACCAACATCTCTTCAACACATACATTTGAAAGTAGAGGATATGCAAATTGTTGTAGTATATTTTAAATCTCTTACTGAGGAAAAAAAGACTCATCATCGTCAAGAAGAATTAAATTAATATTATGGAGAATCAATTTTCACTGCTCAACGTTGTCCAAAGAAACAACGCAACCACAAAATGAAGAGTATGGCTGTCAAAGAAGACAATATGTCAGAAAACGAGTTTGTTCAGCTACAATAGGGACTGTGTAGCTAGAACCTTGTACAACATCTAATAAAGGTCCTATTTTCTCCTCAGAGCCCTTTCTTTGTTTTATATTTAATGTTATTTTAAGACCTAAACATTACAAAGCCACTATCTTATTAGATTCATGAGCCTGAGTGTGTTTCTTAGATGAAGAATTTACCAAAAGACATAGCATATCTTTAGTAAAGAAAACTAAACTTGTTCATGTAGAAGTCATAGATAGTCGTCTATTATCTTCTGGAGATATTACTCACAAAAACCTTCCTATAGAAGTAATAATCAATAGTCATAATAGCTTTGTAGTATTTAATATCATTAGATCTTCCTCTAATCTAGTCATTTTAGATTTATCATGGTTAGAAAAATACAACCCTCAAATAGATTGGATTTCTCAAACTCTTACTTTCTCTAAAAATATAAGTAACAGTATAGTTAATTAAGTAGAGAGTCATAAGTCCAGTTCAATTAAACCCATGTTTATATGTACAAAAGCTTTCTTACATGCTGCTATGAAAGAATCACCATATATTATTTATGCCACATCCGTTTCTAATGGTACAAAGACTTCACGTGGCATTCCAAGCCAATATCAAGAATTTTAAGATGTATTTAAAAAAAAGAATGTAGGTACACTCCCGGAACATCGTCCCTATGATTACTCAATTGACCTTCAAGAAGGAGCACAACCGCCATTCGGACCAATCTACAGTTTATCACAAAATGAATTCACTGAACTCAAGGAGTATATTGAAGATAATCTAGCCAAGAATTTCATACGCCATTCTAAATCTCTGACATGAGCTCCAATTCTATTTGTGAAGAAAAAAGATGGATCATTGTGGATGTGTGTTGATTATCGAGAACTCAACAAGATTACCATCAAGAATAGGTATCCACTACATTTAATATCTAGACTTCTTGATCAACTAAATCAAGCTAAGATCTATAAAAAAATAGATCTCCAAGGAGCATACAATCTAGTACGCATCAAAGAAAGAGATGAATGGAAGACTGTGTTTCAAATTAAGTATGGACATTTTGAATACAACATCATGCCTTTTGGACTTACAAATGCACCAGCAGCTTTTCAACATCTAATGAATGATGTTTTTCGAGAGTTTTTGGACGATTTTGTGGTCTATTATCTAGATGACATCTTGATCTATTCTAAGAATTCAGAAAAATATGAACTTCATGTTCGTCATGTGTTGCAAAAATTAAGAGATGCGAGACTATATGCTAAGTTAAAAAAGTATGTATTCCATACTATTCAAGTCGATTTTTTAGATTACATCATTTCAAATGATGGACTTATGATGGATCTTAAGAAAGTTCAAACTATTATAGATTGGAAGATTTCAAAAATGGTAAGAGATGTCTAATGCTTTTTGGGATTTGCCAACTACTATTGGATCTTCATCAAAGACTTTTCTCGAGTTGCAGCTCGACTTATATGTTTGACTTGTAAAAACAAACTCCAATGGAATCAAGAAGCGAAAGTTGCTTTTGAATCTTTGAAGACAGCGTTTGTTTGTGCACCAATCTTATATCGTGTTGATTTTTCCAAAGTATTCTTGATGGAAACAAATGCATCAAACTTTGCTCTGAGTGCGATTTTGTCACAAATGGGAACAGATGACAAACTTCATCCAATAGCCTTTCATTCAAGAAAATTCTCAGCAACAAAAATCAATTAAGAGATCCACGATAAAGAACTTCTTGGAATAATAGATTCTTTTTAAGAATAGCATCATTATCTAGAAGGTGCTTCTAGTCTAATCACCGCATATACAGATCACAAGAACCTCGAATATTTCATATCAATACGCATATTAAATCATCATTAAGCTTGTTGAAGCATGTCTTTATCGAGATTCGAATTCATCATCACTTATCGACCAGAAAAATAACAAGGTTTGTTTGATACCTTGTCTAGACATTTTTATCTTGCACCAAAAGAAGGAGATGCAGCTTTTGAGTAATAAAGAATAGTTTTCTTGAAGCCAAAGCAATTTCATCTTCAAGCAATAAAATCAATATTGACTGTTGATTTAACTTTTTTTAAGTAAGTGTAATTAAATATGTCTTCAGACCTTCTTGTTCATGATATTAAGAATAATTCTTCTAAATCTCATGATCTCTCTAAATTCGAGTTCAAGAACAACCTACTCTATTTCAAAGGACACCTATATGTTCCAAAAAGAGAAGCATGTTTACGTATTCTTCAAGCTTGTCACGACTTCCCAACAGCAGGATATTTTGGATACAATAGGACTTTAGAGTTGATATCTAGAGATTTTTGGTGGCCTCAAATGTGGAAGGCAGTCAAAGATTTTGTACAATCATGTGATATTTGCTCAAGATCAAAAACTCCGCATCATTGACCTTTTAGACTTTTTCAACCATTATCCATTCTAGAACAACCATGGTCTTTTGTTTCTATGGACTTTATCACGGATCTTCTAATCTCAGGTTTTTATGACTCTATATTCGTGATAGTAGATCATTTTACCAAGATGGCACATTTTGTACCATGTATAAAATCTATCACAAGTGAAGAAACAACTAAGGTCTTTCATGACAATATCTATCGCTATCATGGATTATCCAAGGATATTATATCAGATAGGGGAACTCATTTTGTATCAAGATTTTCGTGGACTCTTTTCAAGATTCTAAAATTAGATATAAAACTATCGTTAGTATTTCATCTTTAAACTGATGGACAAACGGAGCGTGTTAATCAAGTTTTGGAGCAATATTTAAGATGTACCATTTACTACCAATAAGATGATTGGACAACTCTTTTGCCATTGGTAGAGTTTGCTTACAATAATATAGTACATTCTTCTACAAAATAAATACCTTTCTTTGCTAATTATGGTTATCATCTATGACTTGATACTTTTGACTTTTCAAAAGTTGATAATCCTGCTATGAAAGATTTGGCGATTCATTTGTTAGAGCTACATAAAATGATGAAGGCGCAGTTAATAGAGGCTCAAGAACAACAAAAGATCGATGCGGATGTCTATCGAAAAGAACAACCACCATTCCACTTGGGTGATAAGGTATGGCTACTTTGTCGTAATATGAAGACCACTTGTCTTTTTGATAAGTTGGAGTATCAAAGGCTGTGACCATTTTCTATTTCTGCACAAATTAATCTAGTTGCATATCGTTTACATCTATCGGAGTCAATGAAAATCCATCCAATATTCCACATGTCTCTTCTTGAACCATACAAGACAATGGACATACTAAGAAGACGACAAGCTCCACCTCCTACTATAGAAGTGGACAATAATAAAGAGTTTGAAGTGGAAGAAGTCTTAGATTCAAGGCGGCGCCGAAATAAATTAGAATATCTTATCCATTGGCGCTAATATGATATTAGTGAACGCACATGGGAGCCAGTAAAGAATCTTATAAATGTAGCAAAGGTGGTGGAGGCTTTTCATCGACGACATCCATCAAAACTAAGATGAAAACCTTCTTTATAAAAGAAACAACATTTAGGCAAGATAATATTCTACTTTCAATCCTTGTTTGTAGCTTCTTTGTAGTTGTGACGCTCAGGAAATGGAGAACCAACAACTAGTGGATTCGACTCAAAAGCCTTCATTTGCTGACCTACTAGATGAGACATTAAAATTGTCACAACCTTTAAGACAATGCAATTAAGATAAAGATCTTCAAGAACGACATATTTTTCCTGGAATAGATAGCGAGATACAACGTATTTGGTATCATGATTTGGAAAGGGACTCCCGATGTTTGGTGATTTTGCTAGAAGTAGGAACAACTTCTGATGGTGTTCCAAATGTTCTATTCAAAGGAAGTTATGAAGGCATCAACAATGATCAAATAACTGAGTGGTCTTTCCGCCCTAGTATGAGACACTACCGATGGTTGAGAGGCCCTATCAATCATCTTCAAAGAAAACAAAGATCAGCGTATGTGGCGAATACAATTTGTCGCATCATAGATTTTCTCAACATATGATGACCACTCTTCGTGGAACTCTTCCCTAGAAGGGGAGGTAATGTCATGGACATATTCATATAAGCCAATAATTATATATATAAATAGGTAGAAGTAAGTAAAAGTAGATAAAAGTAAGTTAATTCTATAATATTTGATATAGAAGCTTCTTAGAAGCTTCATAGATGCTACTTTGACTTTATAGGTGTCTTTAATTAAGTTTTTGGATTAGAAACGTGGTCAATAAGTTGGCCATGTGTCACACATGTTGTTAACTTTAAGACCAAACTAACAATGTGGCCTATACGTAGAAAAACTTGCCTTGTAAGTCAAGGCATGTATCTTACAAAGTCAACACTTATTGGAGGTCCTATAAAACGTCGCCACATAGCCTCTAGTTAGGTAGTATATATAGAGACAAGAGTGAAGCCTTCTTCACTCTTGTCAACTCTTTTCTTGCTTCCAGTCTAATTTCAAGGGTCTCTAGTTTTCTTGTCTTTTGGCAATAGCCATTCTAGTTTTTCTTTCAATATACATACTTATTTGTTTATATTTTGTTACCTTTATTTGAGTGAAGGCTTACTTATCTGAATTACTTTTATATCGAGTTCTTATCCTTTATATTTGGTCAAATATTCTATAGCTACAATGATATATTACATTTGACCTGAAGATGCAAGATAAACTGATCCAATATAATTTATGCCCTATTTTTCAAATAAAACAAGTGGAAGTGAAGGATTTAAAGGCATTGCAAGATTTAAATCATTGCGTGCATATCTTTTGTAAGCATCACAAGATCTTACATAAGACTCTGAATTGATAAATATTATAGGCCAAAAATAGCCTATTCTAAGGATTTTTTGAGCTGATAATTGACCAGAGAAGCATCCACCACAAGCACTTGAATGACAAGCTTCTATTACAAATGGTACTTCTTCATGAGTAAGACAATGTCTTAAAATTCCATCAATTCCTTGATGATATAATTTCTTAGCTATAAGAGCAAAATGGGTACTATTCACTCTAATCTTTTGTCGTTCATTTTTAGATAGAACATTGGATAATTTTTGAGTACTCAAAAATTTAGTAATATGTTCATATGATGTAGGAGCCACCATAACATGGAACAAATGAGCATCACAAAGTTCATCATCTACATCTTGGATACCAATAGTTGTAGATAATTGTGAAAGATGATCGGTTTATTTGAGTTGTTTTTCTAAATTGTATTGCACTGTATAATCAAATTCTGCTAGAAGTAATATCTACCTTCTTAATCTACCACTTAAATCTGGTTTATTCACAATATATCTAAGGCCATGTGATCTACAAAGAAAATAAACTTGTTCATCAAAAGATAATGGCAGAAATTTTTGACACTAAAGACGATAGCCAAACATTACCGTTCCGTGGTTGTATAGTTGCATTCAACATTTGTCAATTGTTTACTAGCAAAAGCAATAGGGTGAATCACACCCTTATCATCTGGTTGGCACAAGGCACTATCTACTGCCAATTCAAATGCATCACAATAGACATAGAAAGGTTGATCCCAATTTGGAGGTAGTAGACAAGGATATGAAAGCAATTTGGCTTTAATTGTATCAAAACCGATTTGGCATTCAGAAGTCCATTAAAACTTGGTGGTCTTCTTCAACAAATTAGTCAATGGAGAGGCATGACTAGAATATGATTCAATCAAATCACGATACCAGCCCATATGTCCTAAAATCTTTTGAATGTCTTTTATTTCATTTGGAGGTAGTAGGTTTATAATAACCTCTACTTTTTTAGGATCAAGTAATTTTTCCTTCTTAGAAATAATATAACCTACTAAAACTCCTCTTTTAATTGTCAAATAAATCTTGTTTGGATTGAGGGAAATTCCTACTCTTCTACAATGTTAAAAACTTAATTAAAGGCTTACAAAGTGATCATTTTTTGAAGATTGACAACTAAAGTTATGAATAAAAACCGACATAGTGTTTTGAAGAAGGTCCGAGAATGCATAAGTCATGACTTTTTGAAAAGTTGAAGGAGTATTGTATAAGCCGAAAGGCATTACTACATATACAAAAGTTCTTCAAGGTGATGTAAATGGAGTCTTATGCCAATCTTCAAGAGCTATTGATACTTGATTGTAATCAAAGTAGTCATCCATAAAACTATAGATGTCATGACCTGCCACATCATCTACTATAGAAGTGATAAAAGATAATAAAAAATGGTCTTTTTGAGTGTATTTATTTAGATTCTGATAATCCACACACACCTTGAGTTTATTTCTTCCCTTTTTCTTCATCAAGACAATATGAAACAACTAATTTGTAATTTCCATAGGCTTTATAAATCCCGCTTGAAGTAGCCTTTTTAATTTTGTTTTCACAATGAGTTGCATTTAGGATTGAGTCTTCTATATTTTTGTCTAACAAGTGTTGTATTTCTAAGAAGTAGAATAACATGTTGACAAATGTTAGGAGGAATACCTTTTAAATCTTTATAAGACCATGCAAATATATCTCGATATTCCATCACTAAAGATTTATATTTTGCAAGTTCTTCACCTAATTGGAATCTAAACTTGACACATTTGGATTCTTCTTCATTATGATTTACTAGAATTTTTATCCAATCTTGTTCTACTACATGTATGACATCAGTCGATCCATGGTACCAATCTTTAGGTACTGGTGGATAAGTTGGTATATCATGTCCAACTTCAATGACTTGTGAAGTACATTTGAATTGTAACAGAAAAGGCATGATGGTTCTTTCCTTCATAATAGTATCCAAATCATCTACTTGAGTTCCATCGATTTCTAAACTAAAAGCTTCATTTATACAAATATCATCAACTAAGGTTGCAAAATCTGGACAATCATCTTCAAGTTCCAACTAATCAATTACTTCTATAAATCGAATGTAGATGTCTTCTTCTTCATACAGATTTTCTTCTAATCATTTTGTAAAATTACCCTCATCTTTATATTCATACAATCCAAGATCAATACATTTTATTGGTGCAATTGTTGAAGTTGAATTGGATTGGATAAAACTACTTTGTTTGGCATCTATAGATGTTGGTATTTTTGCTAATAGAGCCAAAGATTGGAGTCTAAAATGACAAGATACTATGATTTTTGTGCGATTGTCTAATAGTCCAAAAGTAAAATAAGGCTTAAAAGCCCCTCAATTTGTTATTCCTTTAAATTGCCTCAACCATCTTTTTTCTAATAATAGAAGGTAGCTATCCACTTCTTCACATAGACATATGATATAAAATGATACCATATAATCTACACCTCATGCTTGCATATGTAGGTCTCAAATTTGACCTAAAAGATGAGAAGATCTTTGATCAACTAGTCTTACCTTCATAACTGCCTTATGAGTGATTTTTAATCCTAATTTGATCATAGTGGATTCGGGCATAATATTAATGCTACTTCCATCATCTACTATGACCTTAGGAATTACTTTATCTATTATTTTTACATCTATCTCAATAGGTCCATACTTTCTAATGTCTTTTTTTTCTTCTGAGGTAATATCTCCTTCTAAATCTCCAACTTCAACTCTAGCTATTCTTTCTGTATTTTTGGTTTGTCTTTGTATAATTACACCTTCTTTGAGGTTTTTTTTATGGTTGGTGCTACTTGAATCAATTGACCAAAAGAAATGTTGGCTCTAGTCCTACAATGGTCTTGCCATAAATCATATGATTCTACAAGATTGAAGGCTCCAATAATTATTGGATGTTTTAACAAGGTATTAGAAGTCCAAGGCCCTTCTTTGTCCACAAATTGATATTCTTCTTCATTAGGTTCAATCAAAGAAGATGATTGGTTGTGTTTTAGTTATTTAGCTACCTATTGAGTAGTTTTTGTCAATTCTACAAACTTAGGTAATTCTTTTGAAGTATCCAAAGATATTTCATCATCTTCAAAAAGTACTAAATCTATTGGTTTTTTGGCACTCATACTTTTAGTTACAACCAGAGAAGATAAATATACATTGTTCTTGAAAATCTCCTTGTTATCTAATTGAATCAAGTTAGATTGAGGAGATGGTAAGATTGATGTAGTAAGTACATCAAGTTGAGCCACTGTATATCTAACATCTTGAGAAGAATGTGGTTTTTGGTTTTGGTTTTGGTTTTGGTTTTGGATATAGGCTACAGATCCTTGTAATGTTCCATGATTGATTTTAACTATTGTTGGAAGATGATGATTTTGACCATTGCTTGAAAGGTCATAATACATATTTGATGGATTTTTTGTAACAATAAGATTTACAAATCTAACTCCTTATATAATTCCTTTGGTTTGGTTATTATAATCCTTTGAAAAAGAAGTTGAAGAATTAACTTAGTTGGATCTTCTATAATGACCCATAGGATGAGAACCTCTACAATTTAAGCATATAATTCTATTTTCAATGCAACATTGACCTACTTGATGTCATTTTTTACAAGTAGGACAAGGTATAATATTATTCTTTTGGTTGGAAGGAAGACTAGGACCTTCTTGTCTTGAATGGTGAAGAAATCTATAAGGTTGAGGTTGATTCTTTTCTATAAATGGTTGTTGTAAAAACCATAAACAAAATTGAGCAGTGTAATTTACTTATCTATAGTTTGTACACTACAATCCAAAAGTATGAATTCCCAATTTGTGATATCTAGGCTCTATAGTTGGAGTTTGATTTTTAACGAGGCAAGACATTTGTTCACTAATAGCTTTCATAATGTTCATCATCTCATTTTTGAATACCTCATTACTTTGCCTTACTTCACTTTTAAATTCTTCCAATCGAGTATTATAATAGGTCTTAGTTTGAACTTGATCATGTGGAGGTTGTATAGCTAAAGGTATTGAATTGCTAATTAGTAAGAAAAAAGTAGAAGGTTGTAAGTAGCTTAAAGCTAGATGTTGCAAGGGTATAAAAGAGGGTATTGGTTCTTCTACCCTTCGAAGCATATGATCATTTTCCTTATCAATAACCTCTACTTCCAAAGTGGCTTGAATGGTTCCTTTTAAGTCTTTAAAACTCTTGTTTAGGATATCCCGAATTGTAGAAGGCATGGCAAAACCTTGAATAAAGTAGTGCCTTATGGTATCTTCATTTAAAAGGCTACCAATATATCAAGTATATACTACTCGAAATTGCCTTACGTAAGAAGTAATATCTTCTAAAGGACCTTGTCTAATAGTTATCAAGGCTAAAAGAGCTTGTTGTTGGCCAATTACGGACCTATATTGATAGAGAAATGCTGCTAGAAGTTGTTCCCATTTAGTGAATGTCCTTTCTACATGGGATCTATACCAAGCATACGTAGAATCTGCCAAGGTTGTTGGAAACCATATTAAGTAGTAGCCATGATTGGTTACCAAATTAGAGATAAATACTTCTACAAACCTTTCTATATGGGCTATCGGATCTTCATTGATAGATACATTAAATCTTAGAAGGTTAGGTAGAATTGATACCCCTGTAATCCTAAAGGTACTACAATTGGTAATCCTCTAGGTAACATTATCGGATCGATTTGGGTATTGACTTGGAAGTTGTAGTTATCTTCATTGGCTACACTAGTCCTTTGAACTGGAAATGATAAAGCTCTACTTGAGGCTCTAAAGGATGCCCTCTACCATACTCCATGCTAATAGAAGTTTGTGACATCTTATCACAAGGTTCTTTTAATACGTGGGTTTCAAAAACTATAGGTTCAATATATGATCTAGATTGTAAAATACATCCAAATCGCAAAACAAGGCCAGTAGATGGAAGATAATTTATCTTAGATTCAATTCTACGTAGCATACAACTAAGTATATGGCTCTTTAATGACTCTCTTAAGATAAAAGACCTAATAGGTGATTAAAAATAAAACAAGTAGACTTTAAATTATTTATATTTAATTTTATGAAATAACATAAAATCCTTTCTCTTCTTACCTATTTGTGAAGCACATGATTTAATTATATACTAAGATGAAATCTCGTGCCAATTTCAAATTAGTAGTTTCACCCAATAATTAAACTTTTCTTACAAGTGACGTACAAGGTCCAACTAAATACTAAGTTAAGATCTCATGCTGATCTTAATATGGAAGAGTCACCTGTTAATTGGACTTGATTCACAATTTAGAGATTGAAAAATGAGTCCAAAGGAAGTACAAGTAATTTAAAAAAATTATCACATGGATACCACAAAAATCAGATGGACGGAGAAAAGAACAACCTGTAGGGCAACCTGTTGCTTTCAATTTTGTCTCATGGAGGTCATCACGTCCTACAAGTACAAGCTCAATAATAAAAGAAAGTTATGCTGGCCATTAACCCGACTTCACTTTCTACAAAACAACTACAAATTGAAATAGCACTTATGAATAACTTACTAGGTTTCTTTCAAGCAAAGATGTCGAGTGGAAAAATTCCTGAGTCATATAATGGATTTTATCCACTTATGCTATAAGAGGATAGAAGGGATTTAGATAATACTTGGACATAACAAATCCTTCCATATTCCTTCCTAAGTATATCTAAACTTGAAATAAAAATGAAGAGCTAGGTTTGAAATCCACCTAATTTTGCCAAGCTAGTCTCCTTCCTAGCATGTCTAAAATTTCAAATAAAATTAAAGAGCTCAAGTTTGGAATCCACCTAATTTTGCCAAGTTGTGCTCTTTTTCTTCAATCCACAATCTGTATTAGTAAAATAAATTTGAAACTAAATGATTTTTTTAAAAATATATTCACCTTGAATTATAATTTGAACTTGTTGGTCTTTTCTTTTCTTCTTTTCTTCTTTTTTTTTACTTATTCTAAATTTTTTCTATCTAGTTCTTTGACCTATTTATTCTTCTTGAATCTCTTTTTTTTTTGTTGATGAAGAATTTCCTTGAATTCTTCTTAAGCTCCTTCTACACTACTTCTGTGAATAGAAGGGATATGAGGGGTGGAGGGAGTGATTAAATCTTCCTACCACTAGAGAAAGGCCCTTAATTAGAAAATTTACGAGGGGGAGTGATGAAACCTCGAAGATGAGCTCCACCCTTGATGCTCAATTGTATTTGCTCAAGGTAGCAGCCTCTCTCTACTCCAAAAGTCACCACAAATTCAATTTTGATTCAAAATCATTGAAATTTGTACCACTACAACCTCAACTTTGAAGTTCTTGTTATCAAAAAAATTCACTATGAAATAATTACACGGCACTAAGAAATGCCTTGTCAAAGACATGGTATATAAAACTGCCAAGGCAAAAAACCCTCTTGTATTCGAAAATTCACCACAAATTCGTTATAGCTCTAATTTGAGCATATAATATCTTTTTAGTAAGCTAACAGCAAGATACATGCAAAGTATTAACTTCAACTATCAAACACCCAAAAACTGATTGACAAAAATCCGAGAGCAAATCAACATTCTACTCAACAACAAAACTTTTGACTATCTTTTGATTTTTAAAAATTTGAAGGCCCTCTTTACACTAATAAGGAGAGAGGTAGAAACTTACAAATAATAAAGATTAAGTTGCAATGCTCACACAAAAAGTCCAAGCAAGATCATTCACAAAATTCTCACTTCACATTCTCACACACCATTAGAAGCACCATCGTTCAGCAAATGCACCATTTATGTGAGTGTAAATTTCACTCCTCAGCCCTAATTACAAGATAGGCTCAATTAAGAGTTTTTTTTAATTGGTGGTGTGAAGTGAAGTAAGCAATTGGCAAAAGACCAAAGGAGAAAAACCACAATACAAATAAAAGAGACAAAATCAAGTAATCACAACATCCAAAATGAAGTTACAGTTTGTTCATTGGATTTTTACCTAATAAAAAATAAAAGTAAAAAATAAAAAATATATTTTTAGATAGATAATTTTTTTTTATCTTTCCAATGACATAAAGATCATATAATTCCAAGTTACTATGAGTAAGTTATGATAGATTAAAAATAGAATATAAATAATAAAAAAGTTAAGTGAATAATTTTTACCTCAAGGGTACCTTGCTTAAGAAATCAGGAGTTCGAGCCTCACCAAGGCTCACAAGTAGTGTATATTCTCCCCTTCAAGAGGCCTTGAGGCCTTAGTCTTATCTTTCTACCTATATCCAAAGTGCTACAACCCATATGGAAATTGTGCACCTCTCTTCCTATAAGGACTACACTAGCTGTTGGTCCTCCTATTTTCTTCTAGTAAAACTACTTTTTTTGCATTTTTAACTTCACCATGGTGTTAAAAAACACCGAATTAGCCTAGAATCCTTGCATAGTCTTCAAATCTTGCTTCATTTCTTCATGATGGCTGTCAAGGTGATAAACTCAATTTTACCAAAGTCTTGAAATTTTCTCTAAAAATTCAAAAAAAATTCTAAATAAATTTTAAATAAATTCAAAAAAAATTTATAATATTTCTATAATACTAATATCCATATGAGGCTGTATTTTCCTATCTTGGTGATTTTTTATAGTAATAAAATCAATTTAAATCCACTAAAAATCCTATTTTTTATATAATTAATTAAAAAGACATGAAGCTCTTTTTCATGCTTCTTCTAACTATTAACTAATCATTGATAGGATTTTATAAGTAATACATGTAGATAGAAGCCAATGAAGATATTGGTTTCAATAACTAACTCTTAATACTTAACAATAAGAAAAATACTAAACTAACTAAGATAATTGCCTCTAAGACTTACTAAGACTCCATTTTTATAACTTTTCTTCTAAAAACACTTTTGTAACTTATAAATACTTCTAAATTATAATAAATATTCGAATAGTAAAAAAAACTCTCTATTCTTAATATTTTTATAATTAAATGACTTAAAACTATGTTTTTAACTAATCCACTAATTAAGATCAATTTGTGGGACTCACAAATCCCGACCTTTTGACAATATTAAAGACTAGCCCAAATACATTCCAAATGTTTTATCTTAGATGACTAGGTGCTAAAGTCGTCAATGAACACTATCATTGACTTCTGTAGAAGGTTAAAGAAGGCATAGGATATGGCCCTTTGAAATGCAGCTAGAGCATTATAAAGTCCAAAAGGCATCACTACATAAATAAAAGTACTCCATGGCGTAATGAAAGCAATTTTATGACAATTTTCTTGGGCTATGGATATTTGATTATATTCCATATATCCATCCATAAATATATAAAATTTATGACGTGTCACTTCTTCTAAAATGGTATTAATAAAATAAAATAAAATGATCTTTCTGAGTATACTGTCATAATACGTGAAGTCTTGCTTGAGATTGCTCCGGGCACCTAGCTGTGGAAGATAGAATGGAAATTGCAACAACAAAATATTAACTCTAATAGAATACTAAATCTTGAATCCTAAACTAAATCCTAAATCCTAAACCAAATCCTAACCAAATCCTAAATCAAATACTAACCAAATTCTAAACAAATCCTAAATCAAATCCTAAACCCTAAATTAAATCCTAACTAAATCTTAAACCCTAAATCAAATCCTAAAAAAATCCTAAACAAAATCCGAACCAAACCTTGAACCAAACCCTAAATCCTAAATCAAATCCAAAACCAAATCCTAAACCTTAAATCAAATCCTAATCAAACTCTAAATCCTAAAAAAATCCTAAACAAATCCTAAATCAAACCTTAACCAAACTATAAACTCTAAACCAAACCCTATAAAATTTCGTCCGTAGATCTATTACAAAACTCTTGAAATCACCCAAAACATAAATCCTATTTTATTTTATAAAATCCAAGTCATTCAAATCAAACCTTGACTTTGCAAAGCTCTTACAAAGTCAATACAGATTCAAATCACCCAAAACTAATGCTTATAGAAACCTTATCTAGTCTGCTCTCAAATACCACTCTTTAATCTGCAAAAGAATCCCCGAGTTGCCGTAGGTATTCGGTTTTGTGCCTCAGGATCTGATTTCGACCTAGGTTAATAACCGGCCCTCTTCGGGTACCAATATCTAGTTTTTTTAAATAATTTTTGCTAGAATTTACTCTTAGCTTCTTTCTAAAAATGTCTATATCTTTTATTTTTCTAATCTACCTTGTTTTGTCTTATTTTTGGCCCTACAAAGTAAATAGAAGCTATTTTTTTCTAAAATGGCAACATTACTACTAAAAGTTTTACTACCTTCCTATCTTTTATCCATATTTTTTTACTTTTTTTTTTTAACTTGGCTCTTCTATAATAAGATCTATATTATCATCTTTCACTATATAATCGTGTTACAACATGACAACACTTGTTAAATTTCCTATAATCTATATACACTCGAAGTTTTTCATTCTTCTTTTTTACTAAAACCATAGGGGAAACTCAATCCGTAATGTCCATAGGTTGAATAAACTCTGTTTGGAGGAGTTTTTCTAATTCTATCTTGACGATTAATTGTAGATTAAGATTCATTCTTCTTTCTTTTTGTTTCATAATAATAGAATTAGGAAGGAGAGGAATTCTATGTTGAGCTACTTCTGGAGGTATGCCCTTAAGATCTTTATAAGACTATGCAAATACATCCTTATATGCTATAATTAACGACTTGTAACTTGTCAACTCATCCTTTGTCAATTGAATCTCTACTTTGATGAGTTTTGGATCCTCATTCTTCAAAGACACATTCATTAATTTATAATCAAGGTTGTACACATGAGCTTATTTTGTAGGGCCTTTGTGTCAATCATTTAGAATTTGTAGATAGATAACTATGTCATTTTCAGCCATAAGACAACTAGAAGTTTGTTTAAATTCTAACGATGGAGTAAGGTTGCCTTCCTCTATTAAGTCATTAACTCGTGAACTTGAATGCTATCAAAGTTTACCCCAAAGACATCTTCAATTTTTACATCATCAACTAGGATTATTAAATCTCCTTCTAAATCATCATATTAGTAAGTGATAAAACTCTTTATAAAATTTATATTCACAACTTTGTTCACACTTGAACTTAGATGATCTTTCAACCATTGTGTGAATTCTCCATCATCTTTTTAGTCATATAGTCTAGGACCCATACATCTTGGTTAAGTTGATTGAACCATACTTGAATGAATCACTTACTATCAAATCAGCAAACCTAACTTTCTTTTTAAATCCTTTTTGTGGTTGAAGATTTAAAATCTCATCTTTTGAAGAGTAAGATAAGTTTTTGGCTAAAAAAAATCCTTTGAATTGAATAAAGATTTTATTCAATTTTTTTGGTGGTCCATAGATGATATAGGGCATTAGCTGCCTTTAACCAAGGTCTTCCAAAAAGCAATGGATATGAATTTTTCTTGGATTGTATGTAAATCATATGAAATATAAAAGAATATTCTTCACCTTCTATCATCATCTTACAACCACTTATTTATCTAAGACATGTATCTTTACTTTGATTAGCCATATTGATTACAAATGGAGAAGGTCCAATCATACTAAGTCCTGATTTTTCTATAGTTCTCATTGGCATAATATTTATACTACTATCCCAATCAATAATGGTGTAAGATATGATTTTATCTACTATAGATACTTCTAACTCAACTGCCTTCACTTCTTGTGCCTGTTAAATAGTTTTAATATTAGCTTGGATTTTTATTTTAAATCTTTGGCATCTTTTAATGAAAAGGCCTATTTTAAAGTTCTTTCTCATTATTGTAAAAACCTCCAACAATTAAGCAATTATTATGTCTACCTTGGTTTTTTTCAAATCCTCCTATAAATCATATGATCCAACTTGATTCTTTCTTTTAGATTGAAGAGGAGAATTAAATTCAAAGTCAAAAAATCTTGGACCTTCCCACTCTTTTTTAGAAGAAATTTCTTTTGTTTGCATGTTTTCTTTTGAATTTCTTGGCAATCTACTTGACTTAGGTTCAAGGACTTGAGGTAATTCTTTAAAATCTTTGATACTAGCTATTACCTCTTTTGTAGCTTCATTCAAATCTGAGAAGTGAGGATTTATTTCATAATAATTTGAATTTATATGTTTCTTATATCATTAGAAAGGTAATAAAATTTAATATCTAAAAATATGATTTTTATTTTTTACTTTTATTTTTTATTAGATGAAAATATAATGAACAAAATATGATTTAATTTTGAGTGTTGTAATTGCTTCACTTTGTTTATTTCAATTGCTTTGTGATTATTCTTCTTTTATTCTTCTTATTTTTTTACTTCACTTCACACCACCAATTACAAGCAACTCTTAATTGAGGCCATCTTGTAACTTAGGTTGAGAAGTAAAAATTTATACTTATAGGCTTTAATAATGATCAAATAACAGGGTGGTCTTTTTGTTTTGGTATTGAATATTATCAATGGTTGAGAGGACCTATCAACCATCTTCAAAGAGAAAAAAAAATATCAGAATATGTGATAAACATAATTTGTCATATTTTAGATTTTCTTCAATAAATGATGACCACCCTTTATAGAATTTGTATCTAAAACAGGAGGTAATGTCACAAACATACATACTTATTATAATAATTATTTATATAATTAGGTAGAAATAGATAAAAATAAATAAAAGTAGATTAATTTCATAATATCTTCTAAAGAAGCTTCATAGACATGGTTTTGACTTTATGCATATTTATACTTTACTTTTAGATTAGAAACATAGTCAACAAGTTAGCCACGTGTTACACATATGAATAGCTTATAGAATAAGCTAATTATTTGGTGTACATATAGAAAACTTACCTTGCAAGTTAAGACATGTAGCTTGCAAAGTCAATATATATTAGAAGTCCTATGGAACATCACCACATACTTCTTAGGTGGATAGAATATATAAAAGCAAGAGTGAAGCCTTTTTCACTCTGGTCAATTTCTTTCTCATTCTAATTTAGATTCAAAAGTTTTTAGTTTTTTTTGTCTTTTGGCAATAGCTATTCTAGTTTTTTTTTAATATACATGTTGTCTTATTTCTATTTTTTCATACTTCTTTAAGAAAAGCTTCTTTTGATTATTTACTTTGATCAAATTTTTGTTCTTATTAATGTAGCTTTGAAAAATAATTTTTCAAATTTTTTGTTATAAGATTATTAATTTTTAAATAGTGAAAAGTATTAAGTCATAGATGGTAATCATAATTAGCAAAGAAAGGTATTTATTGAGTACAAGAATATACCAAATTATTATATGCAAATTTTGCCTAAGATAAAGAAAAAATATTTAATCAACTTAATGATTGTTAATAGTGTACCTCAAATATTGCTTTAGAACTAAATTCATCCATTCTATTTGTCCATCAATTTGAAGATGAAAATTAAAAGAAAACTTTACATCTATCTTTAAAATCTTAAAAAGGATTCTCCAAAAGCTTGATACACATTGAATCCTCCTATGTAATATTTATATTTTTATGATAGCGATAAATATTGTTAATAAAAAGTGTAGCCATTTCTTCACTTGAGATAAATTTTTTATATAATAACAAATATGCTATCTTGATAAAATAAACTATTATCACAAATATAGAATCATACAAACTTGAAATTGATAGATTTGTAATAAAATCTACAAAAACAAAAGACTATGGTTTTTTTGAAATAGGTATTGATTGGAGGAGTCCATAAGATTGATGATGAAGAATTTTTGATCTTAAATAAATATCACATGATTGTACAAAGTTTTTAACTCCCTTTCATATTTAAAGCCACCAATTTTTTCATTATAAGCTCCAAATTCTTATTGTATGCAAAATATTACATTGTTGGAAAGACATGACAAACTTCAAGAATACATAATTATGCTTTGCCTTTTAGAATATGTAATTGTTCCTCAAAATAGAGTAGATTATTTTTCAATTTAAACTTAAAAGTATCATCAGATTTAAAAGAATTATTCTTGATATCATAAATAAAAGCATCAGAGGTTATACTTGATTTAATTTGCTTAACAAAGATTGAATTAACAATCAATGTTGATTTATTACTCAAAGATGAAAATATTTTGGTTTCAAAAACATTATTCTTTATTGATCAAAAGATGCATTTCTTTCTTTTGGTGTAAGAGATGAACATCTATAAAGAATTTTTAACAAATCTTATTATTTTTTGGATCAATAAGTGAACTTAAAAACAAAACTTGATAAAAACATGCTTCAATAAACATGGCAATGATTCAAAATATATATTAACATGAAGTATTTGAAGTTTTTATAATTCATATATATGTTGACTAGATTAGAAGCACCTTTTAGATAATGATGCCATTCTTGAAATAAATCCATAATTACAAGAAGCTCTTTATCATAGATCTTATAGTTAATCTCGATTACTGAAAAAAAATTGAAATAAAAAGCTATTAAGTGGAGCTTGTCATTTGCTTTTATTTATTACAAAACAACATTCATAGCAAAGTTTAATGCGATTGTTGCCATGAAGAATGCCTTCAAAAAGTCGATGTAATATAAGATTGGTGCAAAAATAAATACTATCTCTAAGGCTTCAAAAGATGTTTTAACTTCTTTGTTCCATTTAAATTTGTCTTTACATGTCAAGTGTATAAGAGGAGTAGCAACTTCAAAAAAAAATATAATGAAGATTGGATAATAATTGACAAATCTCAAAAAATAATATACATCTCTATATATTTTTGAGATCTTTTAATCTATGATAGTTTGGACCTTCTTAGAATCTTTCATAAGACCATCATTTGAAATAATGTATAAAAATAAGAAATACTTATTATTACCTTCAAAAATATCACTAAAGACTGGGAGTTCTTTTCAAGGTCGTGGTATCAAATGTATTATTAGGGTAGAGAGAATGTTTCTCAAGAAAGCATTAGGATCTTAGCTGCCACTAATTGCTCAATCAAGTCTTGAGATAAGAAAGACCAAGTTTATATGTATATATATATATATATATATATATATATATACATAAAAAAAAATTAGGAGCAATTATACCAAATATATAAATCTTAAGTTTCCAAAAATATCTAAAATTTGATATTAAAAAAAAAAAAAAAAAAAAAAAAAAAAAAAAAAACTCTAAATCTTTATATATCCTTATGGAGTATTATTCTTGAACTTCAAAAATTCATATCTTCCAATTGGACTATTCAAACATACTCAAATTTTATATCAAGTATTGATATAATTTTAAAAACTATTACAATAAATTTTAATTGAAAATTCATTGCAGATCTTAAGATATCACCAAAATCCTAATAATAACTTCAAACCTTAGTTTGTATACACCCATGTGCAAATTTCTTCATATCTCACAAATGAAACACTCAAATACCATAAATTTTATATATATAGCTTTATAATACAATAATCTACCTTTTCTAAAAGGTTTGAGCCAAAAATTCTTCTAGAAACTTAAGATATGGTTCCAACTATTACTATGAATAAAATAACCTACTTATTGCATTTGATTTGGATGCACTGACTTTAATTCTCTATAACTTCTTCATCTGAACTCCAAATTCATCAAATAATATATGAAAAATATAGTCAAGAAAGTTTTCTCTCTAAATCTAGTTGCCAATCCTTTGTTGCTTTCCGTAAACATATGTTATGCCCCAAAGAGTGACAATAGGTATGAAATTGACACCTTAACTTTGAGGGCCAATAATTCCTTCATAAAAACTCTAAATCATACAAAATTTACATCTAATTTGTATCCAAAACCTAAACTTAATGATCCTAGCCTCCAAAGCTCGAATGTCTTGCAAAGAGAAATCCCAATCTCTAATAAGACCTTAGGCAACCTCCTTGAAGTCCATTGGGCATAGCCTTCGACCAATAGGAATGAAGATTCTCATTCTTTGCTTTCATCCAACTATGCCTTACTTTCATCCCTCCTAATAAGCCTCCTAATAGTTAAGATTTTTATCTTTAGACTCTTATCTCTTCTCAAGGCTTCATACTAAATATTTACGTCCTATAATTTTTTTAAATGCTATAATCAAAATAGATAAAACTCAAAATAAAATTTCTTATATTTACTCTATTTAAATTAATCTATTAACCATTCTAACATACACCAAGACTTATAAACATATTATATGTCTTAACTAATTTTTACATACTATAAATAATTATAGTATGACAACATTAGATGCATTAAATGAGTACATTGATAAGAATTTGGCTAAAAACTTCATATGCCATTCAAAATCTCCAATAAGAGTTTCTATCTTATTTGTGAAGAAGAAAAATAGATCTCTACAAATAAGCATAGATTATTGAAGACTTAACAAGATCACCATCAAGAATAGGTATTCTCTACTTCTGATTGTAGGACTTTTTGATGAATTCAATCAAGCAAAGATCTATATAAAAATATATCTCTGAAGAGTATATAACTTGGTTCTTACAAAAAAAAAAAAAAAAAAAAAAAAAAAAAATGAATAGAAGACTTATGAAGAAAGAATTTATTTTTCTACCAATTTTACATTACCTTGACTTTTTTAGAATATTTTTTATAAAAATACATGCATCAAACTTTGCTTTAGATACAATATTATTATAAATAAAAAAAGATGATAAATTCCATTTAATGCTTTTCATTCTAAGAATTTTTTTTTGTAGCAAAGACCAACTATGAAATCTATGATAAAGAACTTCTTGCAATTATGGATTTTTTTCAGTAATTGAGTTACTATTTAAAAGGTGCTTTGAATCAGTGGCTATCGATATAGATTATAAGAACTTTAAGTATTTTATATCAACTTATGTGTTGAATTTTTATGTGTCTTATTAGAGTAAGTTGTTATCAAGATTTGATTTTAAAATCACATATTAATCTAAAAAATAATAAATTTTATTAAATGTACTTTCTAAATATTTTTATTTTATATTAAAAAAAGATGTAGCTTTTGATCAACAAAGATGGTCATCTTGAAGCTTGAGCAATTTCATCTTTGAACAATAAAATCAACATTGATTATTGATTTAATCTTTATCAAGCAAATTTTATCAAATATATTGTCTAATCTCATTATTCATGATATTAAAAATATTTCTTTTAAATTCCATAATACTTCAAAGTTTGAATTTAAGAAAAATCTACTCTATTTTGAAGATTGTATATATATTTTAAAAAGAGAAGCAAGTTTACATATTTTTTAAATTTTTTATAATTTCTAGTTAAATAATATTTTGGATACAATAAGACTTTGGAGCTAATATCTAGACATTTTTGGTGGCTACAAATGTAGAAGGCTATGAAAGTCTTTGTATAGTTATGTGGCATTTGCTTAAGATCAAAAATTCATTGTCATTGATTTTATAGACATTTCTAACCATTACTTATATCAAAACAACTATGGTCTTTTGTTTCTATGGATTTATTATGGATCTTTCAAGTTCAAATTTATATGAATCTCCATTTTTTATTGTAGATTGTTTCATCAAAATGGCATAATTTGTACCATGTATAAAATCTATTTTAGATAAAAAAAAATAGCTAAGCTTTTTCTTGAAAACATCTATTATTATTATAAATTACCAAAAGATATTAAATCAAATAAAGGGATATAATTTGTATTATGATTTTTTTTTATTTTTATTTTTTTTTAAGTATTGAAAGTGAATATAAAATTTTCTTTGGCCTTTCATCCTCAAACTGATGGATAAATAGAATGGATGAATCAAGTTCTAGAACAATATTTGAAGTGTACCATTATTTATCATTAAGATGATTGGATAACTTTTTTATTATTGACAAAGTTTACATACAATAATTTGATACATTCTTCTACTTAATAAATATCTTTTTTTTCTAATTATGATTATCATCTATGACTTGATACTCTTAACTTTTTAAAAATTGATAAGCTAATAATAGAAGATTTGATAAATTATTGATCAGATCTACATACAACAATGAAGGTATAGTTAAGTAAAGCCCAAGAATGATAAAAGATTAATTAACATGCTTATTGTAAGAAACAACCATAATTTAATGTAAATCATAAGATATATTTATTTTATTGCAATATTAAGACTACTCATCCTTGTGACAAATTGGACTATCCTAGGCTCGTACTTTTTTTTATTTGTAAACAAATCAATCAAATTACTTATTAATTATACTTACTAGAATTAATGAAGATCCATTCTATATTCTATGTATCTCTTATTTAGCCATACAAGACAATTGATATACCAAGAAGACAAGAAATGCCACCTCCTCCCATAAAAGTAAACAATAATCAAAATTATGAAGTTAAAGAAGTCTTAGATTCAAGGCGATGTCAAAATAGGTTAAAATATCTTATATATTAGTATAGATATGATATTAGTGAGCATACAAGGAAGTAATTAAAAATCTAACAAATGCAGCAAAGAAGATTGATGCTTTTTATCAAAAACATCTATCCAAATTAAAATAAAAGATAGAAAATTTTTATAACAAAAAAATTGTAGTTTAAAAAAAATTCTATTTTAATTTCTATCTTTATTTTTAATTTTTTTGTATTTATGTCATTAAGGAGATGGAGAACTAAGAATCAATAGATTCAATCAAAGAACTATTATTTGCTAAGTTATTAGACAAGACATTGGAAGTGCCACAACTTTAAAGATGACTTAATAAAAATGAAGATCCTCAAGAACAACATGTTCTTTATTGAATAAATAGAAAAATATAAAATATTTGATATTACAATCTAAGAAGAGACTCTTAATACTTGGTGATATTATTAGAGGTAGGAACAATTTCTATAGGAGTTATAAATATTTTATTTAAAGAAGGTTATGAAGGCCTCGATAATAATCAAATAATAGAGAAGTCTTCTCACCTTGAAATGTGACATTATTAATGGCTAAAAAGACCTATTAACTATCTTCAAAGAGAATAATAATTAGAATATGTGGCAAATATAATTTGTTGGATTTTGAATTTAATCAATATATGATCACTGCTCCTCATGGAATTCATCCTTAGAAGAGAGATAATATCACAAATATATATTTATTCTAATAATTATCTAGATAATATGATTATATAGAAATAAATAAAAATAGATTAATTTCATAATAACTTCTAGAAAAGCTTTTTAACACCTTTATAAACAAGATTTTATCTTTATATATGTTTATAGGTAATTATATGTTGAAAATTTGGCCAATAACTTAGTCAAGTGTCACATGTGTTGGTAGCTTGTGGTACAAGCTAAAGATGTGGCATACATATAAGAAACTTGCCTTACAAGTTAAAACACATGTCTTACAAATTGAACATATATTGAAGATCCTATAGAACATTGCCATATAACTTTTAGGTAGATAATATATACAGAGGCAAGAATGAAGCCTTCTTCACTCTTGTGAATGTCTTTCTAGTCGTTAGTCTTGTTTTAAGACTTTTTAATCTTCTTATCTTTGGTAATAGCCATGCTAATTCAATATATCACCATATTTGAGTGATTTCTTAGTCTTTTTGAGTAATATAAGAGTATATTGAGATTTTAATTTTTAAGATTCATCTCTTTGATACTATGCCAAATGGAAATATTACAAATACTAGTATTGTTGTAGTATTGTTAGTCTAAGAAGTTATGCACAAGTCCCAAATGATGACCATGTTATTGGCTCCATATAAACTTCAAATAACAATTTCAACATTGATTCAAAATATAGAATATATGTACATCAATTATATTATTAATGTACATATTCAAAGAAAGAAGAATAAGATCTTAAACTTTGGTGGTATAATATTTATCCAAATACACAGCTATAATTAAAGTACAAATCAATCTAAAAAATTAGACAATATATACTTCAACGTCTTAAATCTAAGATGAGATAACATCCTAATAGTTGTGAAAAATATGAATTAGATTTCTTAGAACACACAATATACTCTTATCTACAACAACCTTGTGTAAGAAAGGTTGCAAGTTCAATTCAAATAGAATTATCATTAATTGAATCTTTTTATTGAAATATATACTAATTTATAAAAAAAATCAAAGATAAGACATATTTCATGTTTTATGATATCAATGAGTTAATATTGATATCAAATATAAGTGACTCTAATCAAAAATTTATTAAATGGAAAAATTCTTAAATCAAAAGTTGGTACATACTTTAAGGCTGAAGGCATCCAATATATAGTAAATCTTTCATACACATATGAAATTATTAAAATGACTAAGTATATAATATAAACTATCTTTGAAGAAGTATAAATATTTATAAATAATACAAAGCTAAATTGTCAATATTAAATGTTGGTAAATTATTTTATAATATGGATCCACAACCATGTGTCATTTACAAGGCTTGACATTATAATAGCATACCAAGTAATTTTTGGTGAAAAACCATCACTTTTATATATTTTTGATTTCACTTATCTTATTTAGTATCATAAGTCAAAATAAAAGTATTTGAAGCTTGATTCCAAAGAACAAAAAATATTTTTTTTTTGAATACTTAGAAATAATAAAAAGAGAAGAAATTTTTTATTACAAAATTAAAAAAACAAAATACCTTCAAGAGAGACATGATTTTTTTAATGATAACATGGAAAGAATTCTTATCAAAGCCTCACTATCAATTAAAGAAAAGAAAGCTAAAAAGACTATACTATAAAATAGTAGTTTTAGTAACAAGGCTAAAACATCAATAACAAGACTCAAAATCCGAGATTCACTCAAAATTGGACCATAGAAAACTCAGCACAAATGCAAACTTAGGCATGACATAAGTAATAAAAGACAAAGAATATTAGCAACACATGTATAAGGATGAACCTTTTTAAGAGCCATAATTACAATGCTACAATAAAAATGGCATTCATCCAATAAACATCAAGCAATAGAGGTATAGACAACAAATTCCATGATAAAAAGATGATCAATTCAAATAGAAAGTTTTTATTTTCTCAATCAAACTAATAAATATTATTGATATTAATCAACACATTAAGACTCACTTAAAGATAATTTAACAAATGATGAGTTCATTTTTTAGCAAAGAATAGAAGTATGCAATAGATGAGGAACTTGACTCATTGAAATAACATGGCACATGTGAGTTTATTGCCTTATTTTATGACTAAAAATCAATTAAATCAAAATAATTTTTTTAAAGAAGTTTATTAATAATGGATCTGTAAACCAATATAAGTATGTATGGTTACCAAAAAAAAGCTAATTACATAGTAAAAGCATTAATTACCACAAGACGTTCATGCTTACAACCTGCCTTGCAATAAATAACATATTTATTGTTATAGTCATCATATTTAAATAAGATATATGGTAAGTGGATGTTATCTTAGCTTATCTGAATAATAAATTGAAAGAAAAGATAAATTACTTTAACATTGTAAAGAATATGGACATTCCATTAAAGCACAAAGACAAGATATTATACTTATTATATACAAGCAATTGCTTACATGTAATATATGACAATGACTTAATGCTTGCACTCATTATTTATATTGATGCTCTTTTAATTAGAGGGAAGAATTTTGAGATCTTTGTAATAGATGACAACGAACTGTAAGAATGGTATAAGATAAAAGACCTTAATAAGCTCAATCACTTTCTAGCAATAAATTTTTTATAAGAAAAAGAAGTTGACATTAAACATGTGACACAAATAAAATTCATTACTAAAAAATTAAAATAATTTTAAATAGAAAATGCAAAGCCTATGGAAACTCCAATAAAAAAAGATATTTTTATCAAATATCAAAACAATTAACTAATAGGTATAGATGGAGTAAATTTTTTACCAAAGAACTATAGATTCTTTGTTATATCTTATAAGCAACTTCATGTATAATATTTCTTTTTTTTTGCCAATATTTTGTTATTGTGTAGAGCTTAATTAATATCTAAGATAATTAAGGAAAGAAAGGGAGATTAGAGGCAATGGCAACTTCTTGTGTGTCAAATCAATGAGCAAGATCAAAGAGAAGCATCTTTGTAAGGATTTTCAAGAACAAACTCTTTGGAAGAAAATTTTCATTTAGACTTTGTATATACCATGATTTTTCTTTTGTAACTATGATGTTCTATATAGGATCCTAGTCTTGCAAATTATTAGTATATTTTTTTTTATTTGTTTTTTCAACTTCTGCTTCTACATCTTTTTCATTCTATTGGATATGTCAATTTCTAACAAATTTTGCTTGATACATAATGCATTTCAGACAAGCAAGGAGTCAAGAATATTTTTTAGTATTTACAATGAACAAAAAACTTGATAATTTAATATAGAAAAGATAATACAACCTTAAATTGTTGGGTTACACCAATGCAAATTGAAGAAGATACAAGGTGATCCATTACTTTGTTGGGAGGAGGGTAGGGAGGGGAGACATTGTATTCAGAATGCAACGCATAGTGATCATGTGGTTTGGCAAGAAACAATCCACTATCTTGATCTCATTGAAGGAAGCAAAATATGTTGTTGCAACCATTGCCCTGAAGAAAGCTTTGTGGCTTTGAAAGGTGCTCAAAGAATATTGTCTAGAGCAATCAGATACAATGCTCATTCACAAGGATAATCAATCATGTATTACAATTATCAAAAACTTTGTGGAAGAGAAGTGTTAAAACCATTATGGATGTATCCCATTGTGGGACTCCAGACTGCCTTAACCTCATGTCAATCCACTCCAATGATGTGACATACTCTTGCCAAGAATATCCAACATGACAGAGTTGGGTCCACTATACAATATCATGTTGTTAATATATAATTATTGCTTCTCAATACAAATCTTCAATATATTTTATCTCCATTATAATCACATTTACTTGTGTATAAAGATGTATTTTCCTTATAATAATAAACTTTTGCATGTCCATCATGGCTCAATCACCTCATTCTTATTAATGCCTCAAAACATCCAGAAAACACTAATCCTTCTTTTTTCAACACACCTTTGAATCATTATTAACACTCTTATTCAGATTGATAAATATCCACAACACACTACAAACAAAATCTTCATTAGCAAGTTCAGACTCACATCATACATCAATTTGACTTCCAATACAATCTTCACAATAATGTTTTTGAAAAGTGTTGAGATCTTAACTCTTGTTTCTCATGTCAAGAAGAAAAACATTAAATTAATTTAAAAAAAAAAAAAAAAAAAAAAAAAACACAGAAACATGGGAACCACAGAGTGGGAAAGGGAAGGGAAGCACAGTAAGGAGCAGAATCGGCGGTCACAAATGGAGGCCACACACTCGAGAAGAGAAAAGGGGGGGGGGTTTGGGGAGAGAGCCAGCCTTGACCAAATCCTCACAGCGGACTTTTCCCACATGGCCCCTAATGCAAAGGAGGAAGAATCATACGGAAAAAGGAGGAGGACAGGAAGAACACAGAGGAAGTGGGGGCGAGGGAGGTTTTACACTTTCCAGATCACACACACTTCCTCACAAACTCCCATACATACTGATGGACAGACAGACAGAGACATACACAGATCGTCGATGCGGATCACGCTTCCCTCCCAAACCGGAAGCGTGAACCCAGTCCAGTCCAGTCCAGTCCCAGTCCAATCCTGTGCACCCCAACCCACATCCACCCCCACCCAAGTGGAAGGAGCCCACGCTTCCCATAAGTCCCCCAACCCGACCTCACGCTAGCACTCAAGGCACCTGCAGCAGCAACAACAGCTGCTTCGTTGCCTGAGTGCCTGCGGCGTTGCTGGATCTCCCACTTGGCTGCATTCGCCCCCGCCTCCCTCGCTGCCTCGCTGCCTGCCTGCGTGTCTGGTTGGATTCGGTGGTTAACTAGTACCTACCTACCTACCTACCTCTCCCTCCCTCTCTCTCTTCTTCCCCCTTGAGAGCGGATTCATCTTCTTGTCGATGTGCGTCGTGTTTAGGGATTGAGTGGATTGGGTTCGCAGGGATGGAATCGCAGCGGGTGAAGAAGAAGAACCGGGTTCCGATCCGGGCGCTCATTCAGGTTGCTAGCGTTGCCGCCGGGGTGCAATTTGGGTGGGCGCTGCAGCTGTCGTTGTTGACGCCGTATGTGCAGGAGCTTGGAATCCCGCACGCATGGGCGAGTTTCATCTGGCTTTGTGGGCCGATCAGTGGCATGGTCGTGCAACCGATTGTTGGGCATTACAGTGATAGCTGCACGAGTAGCTATGGGAGACGGCGGCCGTTCATTCTCGGTGGTGCCATCTTGGTGGTGGTCGCAGTGCTTATCATTGCGTTCTCGGCTGATCTCGGGTACCTCCTCGGTGACGAGATTCTTGGGGCAACGCGCCCACGGGCGGTGCTCGTTTTCGTTTTCGGATTCTGGGTTCTCGACATGGCAAACAATACCCTTCAGGGCCCCTGCAGAGCGTTGCTGGCGGATTTCACAGGGAAGGACCAGAAGCGGAATCGTCGAGCGAACGCTTTCTTCTCTCTGTTCATGGCCTTAGGAAACATTTTGGGGTTTGCGACGGGAGCGTATGATGGTTGGTACAAGATTTTTGCGTTCACGCACACCAAGGCGTGTGACATTGCCTGCGCTAACCTCAAGTCCGCGTTTCTGTTGGGTGTGATTCTCTTGTCTTTCACCACTTTCTTGAGCGTGACTGCAGCCAGTGAGGTTCCGTACGATCCTAAGAATGCAATCAAGGGCACCGCAACGAAGTCCGTGAGGCAGCCCCTGTTGGCGGACAAGCCCGTGGATCGGATTACCTCCAGCTCCGCAGCGGAGGCGTCGTCCGATGACGACGACGACGAGGATGACCATGAATCCGAAGCGCTTTTCTGGGAGCTAATGGGGGCTTTGAGGGACCTCCCGAGGCCTATGTGGTGCATTCTCCTCGTTACCGCGCTCACGTGGATCGCCTGGTTCCCGTTCCTCCTTTTCGACACGGACTGGATGGGCCGTGAAGTCTACGGCGGTGAGCCGTCAGATCCGCTGAAAAGCGTATGGTACTACGATGGCGTGCACATGGGATCTCTGGGGCTGTTGCTGAACTCCGTCGTGCTGGGTTTGTCGTCGCTTGCTATTGATTTTGTGTGTAGGAAGCTGGGATCCAGCTACGTCTGGGGAATCGCCAATATGATTATGGCGGCCTGCTTCGGGGGAACCGGATTGGTCACCCTGGCCGCTTCTCGGGCAGCAGCTCTCGCGCCCAGTGCGGGCCCACCGACTTATGTGATCTACTCCGCGCTGGCGATTTTCTCGATTTTGGGCATCCCCCTCGCAGTGACATACTCGGTGCCGTATTCACTCACTGCAACGTACACTGAGAAAGTTGGTGGTGGCCAAGGATTGTCTGTGGGATTGCTGAACCTCGCAGTCGTCGCACCCCAAATGGTTGTGTCGGTGGGGAGTGGGCCTTGGGACGAGCTCTTTGGCGGGGGCAACATGCCGGCCTTTTTGTTTGGAGCTGTGGCTGCTTTTATCGGTGGCATCGCAGCCGTGCTTCTCCTACCTCGCCCTCCGCCCGATTTTACCACCAGGAACCGGCTTCGCAGGACTCACAGTTCCCCTATTCCTTGAACTTGTAGAGTTTATCGTTCCTTTGAATTGTAGTGCCTTCGTTTTCCTGTAGAAGGTCATAAATTATGGCAGGTTGCAGTGATTTTTAGACTTCGAATTTTATGAATCAGTCTGTGATAAGGTCTTCGATCTGCCAGAGTGTTGATTGGTATATTGTGTATGATAAAGTAGGTGATGTTCACATGTGATATGGTGGTTAAGGGAGCAACTAAGTCGCAGTGCTGCTGAAACCCAAATCTTAGAGTTTTGTTCGAAGTCTATCGGTTCAAATTCAAATGGACTAAATACCGTGCTGCAATCAATGCTAGGTCGGTTTTTTTTCGTATGCTGAAAATAGAATTATCCTGTTTTAAAATTGTTAACTACTAACTGACAGTTCAATGAAAACGCCCATTTCCGCAACTATATATACATTGAACACCTTGACGAAATATTGTGGATAATATTGTTTACATACGTAGTTTAAATCTTCATGATATTTACATTCTGGTTGGCGCGCAATAGATTGCAATCATGTCACTTTTTCACTCTTTCTTGTAAGTAGTTAATTTCGTTTTTTAGATAGAGTTGCAACTGTGAAAATATATTTATTTATATATATATATATATATATATATATCTTAAACAAATGAGGGGCTACTCGGTTACAACTCGCAAAATCATAGCACAAACCATGTATGACAGAAAAGAGATTTTCTCACTAAAAGAAACGAAGCTAGACGTAACAAATGCCATGTGAATATACACGATCCGCATGAACTCTCGCTTCTACTTGTAAAACGAGTGTGCATTAATTTTTGACAAATCCAGCTGCAACTCAAGACCTTGCGTGGCGCATGAGTAGTTCGTGGAGTATTCATGTGATGAAGTCCATCTATTCCTTCGGGTACTCTTGATCATTGAAGATGTTCCACATGTCTGCTGCAACATTTTAAATCAAGGTAAGACACTGAAATAGATAATTCTGTGACATGAAAATGATTGACGCCAACAGCATCCATTGCGGCTCTATGGTTCTTACAAGACACTCACAAATGAAGCAACAGAAGTCCCCAATGCAGTAGGCTAGACAATTACCTCGGTTGCATCACCGACATCACTTGGGGCCATCGAACCAAGACTGATAATAAATCTGCTTTACTGCACGGGCACTACCTCCGCAGACGTAAGCATCTGAGTTCCTCGCCATCACTTCGTAACTGCGGCGATTCCACAGAACGAGCGGTTCTATGCTATCAGAGTGTAGAGGAGCTAGTGCATTTGTCTCAGATTGACTTGTAAGAGTGCATCGCTGCCCCCCTTCTACGAGGACATCCTGATGGGTTCCTATATCGCATTCTTCTCCAAATGAGCTACTACTAACCCTCTAACCTAATTTCAATAAATATATAATGACCGAGTGGTCTTCCTAAGAAGAAATGATCAATACAGGTAGCATGAGGACACTTGCAAGCCCAAGTTGGCCTTCGAGACAACATCCGAGCTCTCGCATTCGATTGCGCATATCAGTGCTGATCGACGCATACTGCGTGGTTTCTTCGGAGCTGGAGGGCAAAAATCAATGTCCACGTCGGGAATTCTATGCTCCTCGGATTTGGGTGTCTCACAACCCGATTCCTCTGAATTGAACGCGTCTTCTCCCCCGCTCAAGAAGCTCAAATCCAATGTCAGACTGCTCTTCGTACGCGATGCATTCTGATGGCTCGTGTGAGAAGTTCCACCAACCGTCAATCTCTTGCTGGCTGCGCGCGAGGGGCGAAGAGAAATGAGAGTTCCTTTCAATCGCATTGACTCAACAGACCCTTGATCCGATTGCGTAAACAACATAGTAGGTGCCATTGATGAATCAAACGTGCCACTGCCCTGCTTGAGACGCTCCCAACTGTTAGAACAACACCCGCTCCAACACCTTGCTCGCAACTTTTGCTGATCCCCGTAGAACCTCCAACTGAAGTAGTCTCCAATACTTCTCAAGCGAGCTCTTAAATTTCCCGTCGACAGGATGCAAGTGCAATACCCTTTGCTGAGATCTAGAGAAGATCTCACGATACAAAACTTGCCAACATAGACTTCAACAAGAAGCGAATGGAAACTCGTGAGCTGGAATCCAGCTTGCAAGCGAGTACCATGTTGTCGTGGCTGGCAAGCAACGACGAAGAAGCCCTGACCCACTTGGAAGCTTGCGTGTGAAGCAAATGCCAACGCGAAGAAGGCGAAGATGGAGATGAAGAATGGAGGGCGTGGGTGAGTACGTGCATGCTAGAGCAAGAGAGAAAGAGAGTGAGTGAGAGAGAAGAGATCGAGAGCAGAGCAGAGCAGAGTTTTTATGGAGGTAATAAGGCCATGGAACAGGGAGGGGGTTTGGGAGAGGAACGATTCTCCCCCTGGCAGGAATTTTATTACGAGCACGCGTGTATCCACCGGAACGTCAGGGACGCGTCGCTCGCGACGCCAGCGCCTGATTGCCTGCCTGCCTGCCGTGCCCGACTCCCACCATGTTGGACCTTGTCACACCCACACTGCCAGAAAAACACCAAACTCACGCGAAACCAAAGTAAAAAGGAAACAGTCAGTCACGCTATTGTTGCAGATTTGCGATGGAGTCTGATCTGGATCCTACGAAAGAAGCACTTGAATGGGATGAAATCCGCCCTAATCATTGAACAAAAAGTAAATAAAATCCATCATATGCTACCCATCTGTTTCAAGCACACACTCTTGCACAAATTTTCAGTTTTTGGGCTTATGAAGGTGAACTCCTCGTTGCTCATTGTTTGTGCATGGGTGAACTTTGTTGTGGTCACCTGAGAACAACCTCATGTGTTTTGTAAATTGAACATGTGTCCTTTTGTTGTCGATTATTTCGTCACAGGGAGACACTTTTCGTTCGCTATTTTCAAATGATTTTGCTGTTAATTTTGAAAAAAAATTGTTAGAAAATTACATCGCACATTGAGCTTTGGTGGGATGGCTAAAGACGTTATACAAGAAAACCAGTTTTAGGTTTATTTTATAGTGTGTGTATATATATATATATATAGAATCATTATGAACAGATTTAATGGACAAAGATTGATGTTTTCCAGTATTGCCTTGGCTAATGTCAATAAGTCATGTGTCTCAACTTTACACCATATACAAAACATATGATTTATTCACTTAATACTTTCCAATAATATTTTCTTTTAGATATGAATCATTAAACCATTGTTGTAAAGGAAAAATTTAAGTGTGTTATCTGCAATGATTTTAGGACCTAAAAATGAACATGATGTTTATGTGCAAATATTTAGAGGACAAAGAATTTCCCTCTCTCACTCTCACTCTGTCTTTACATACATACATGTACATGTGTATATACATATACAAACCACATAAACTTTTTTTGCATTCACTACTCTCTTGCGAATCTTTAATAATGTTATCTGAATCACCAAAACATGATTGAGTTTTTAAAAATTCATCACAACTATAAAACAAAAAAACAAAAAAGCAAATGGTACATACAAACACACTACTATATATATATATATATATATATATATACAATTATTTATTTATTCATTTTTTGTGTCTGGTTGCAAAATGTAACTGTTTCCATTGTGTTTCATTTTTATACATAAAAATAAATATATAAAGTCTTATTAAAACCATTATCCATTTTGAGGTAATTATAGTTTCCAAAAAGGTAAAATTTTGGTTTCACTTTCATCAATGACAGCTTTTATGTTTTCAGCACAAAATTGAGTATTAATCATCTATGATGTTAAACTAAAAAGTAAGTAAAATGTCTTAGTTTACATGATCAACATCAAAAATGAAAGTTGAAGTAGAACCTCATTTGTACTCAAATGTGAGCCTGGTGAAAAAGCAAGCAATACTATGTTGTTTTGCTTTTTAGGGAGATTATTTGAATTCATTACAAAGTTTTAAAAACAGTGTTATTAAAAACAAGGATTGTAGGATTCAGGGGTCAAATGTGGCAGTTTGCTCCAAAATGCTGCTTCTAGCAACAACCAAGCATCCTGTGAATGTAAAACTTGAAACAAAAGATATTTTATTTTAATTTATCTTGATCCAGAGAGTTTCAGTTTAATGGAGATTTGAAAGCCCATTGGTGAAAGCCAGTACAATCTCTTTTTTAGAAGGAAAAAATAAAAAATAAAAAAAATGCATTCAATTTCAGTGGACAAAAGGAGTATTGTATCATCAATTGGACAATGAATAGAATAAACTTCCTGTTGTGTCTGTCCACCCACCAACCCACCCAGACTTTGTGTGGAGACAACAACATGGCAAAAGGACCACAAGCTTCTGAGTCTTAGTATTTCCTTCCTTCACATCATTCACTCCCCTTCTGCCATATGACCACATTGAGAGGAAGGAACACACATGGATGAAAATATACATATGAACAACAACATCCACCACACCCACACTAGCAAAGCATTGAGAGCATTGAGCTTCACCACCACCTTACTGAAAATAACCACCACTTGAATGGACATGCTTCATGGCCCCATTGAGGCCTTGTGGGTCATGGCACCACTTTCTTAAAGACTGAACCCCCCATAAGTTGGATCCATTTGTGAAAGAAGGGGCACAGTGCCAAAACAGCATTCAATTCAAAAGGCAACTTCATAGAAGTTGAATAGACAAGCACAGAATCTGGAGTCACTCTTTCCCCCCTTCCTCCCTCCTCATCCAAAACAAAGAAAATCAAACAAGAACCCATTAGTACCACTCCCAGCAATAATCATGTATGCCTACACAAAAAGAAGATCCTTGCATGATTTACTACCCAATATGTGCAGCAGAAACTTGAGACATTTTCCACATTCTAACACTTTCTCTCTAAGCTATAGGTGGGGCTGTGATTGAACCCCTAAGAGGAGGAGCATCAGCATACAAAAGGGGGGCGGAGGTAACTGGAAATTGCCATCAGCTTTGAGATCTGAGATGTGCACTTGAATTCAAGTGCATTCCAAACTTGAATGTTTGAATTGGGAAAATAAAGAAGGAAAGATGCCATGAGAGGAAGAGGAAGAGAAAGGGAGAAGGGGAACATGGCCCTGATTTGACTCCATATTAAGGTCCTTTCCATTATAAGTTGGTGGGGAGAAGTTTAAGGAGTTAAATGAGGAGCCTCTCTTCAAACAAAAAAAAGGTGTTTGGGAGGGAAATTTGGAACGTTGTTGCTTCCCATGAGCCCACCAAATTTCCCTCCCTAACTCACTCCCTACTACTACTGCTGCTACCTCCCTCCACATCTTGACGGATCATGATATTGTAGCCCAAATTGGCTGCCAATGGCTTCTGCTTTTCATGGCCTACGACTACTGCATGTCCAAAGATAAACAACTTCAAAGTGACGGATGTCTGAAAAGGTTAACATTTGTGCACAATGGGAGGCCGCGTTGGATGATTGAAGTGGATGGAGCGGCGGTGATGTGCTCCAATCAGCTCGTGGTGGTCGTGGGACAGTTCGGAGGGGGGGGGGGGAGTCCGGCGCCGGGAACATGGGCTCGTGTCCCGTGTTCCCGCGCTTGCACGCGTGACTGCAATGATATCTCTTTTCGTGGGGGCGAGTCGCGTATACCCCCACCGGAGGGATTGATGCGCGCTTAAAACTCTTCCTAACGATCTTCCTTTTCTTTGAGCTCCCGCTTCTTCACCTGGGCTTTGCTCCTCATATTTGTTTCACAAATGTTTCACTTCGTGAAGCGTCGCTTGTGAGCTGGATTTCACTTCGGTAGGCATGGAAAGACGCACTCGGTGTGCCAGCTCAGAAGAAAAATTTCGCGTGGTTGAGTTTCCGCTGCTTCTTTGCTGAACCATTTGAGATACAATTAGCTGGACTTGAGAGATATAGTTTGGTTTATGTTCTGAGAGCTGGGTTGGAAGGATTGAATGTAGCTTTCTTCTTCTTTTGTTGGAGGCGTGATCTGTACTGTTTGCGAGTGTGTAATAGTGTTCCTGAAGCTGGAAAGTGCGAAGGTTTTTATGTTGTGTAGCTGGAGGTGCGCTGCATTTCGATTCTCCTAGGTTTGGAGACTAGCGAAAGCATAGCTTGGAGATTTGTGTTGTTATAGTTGTTGGAGATTTCTCGAGTGGGGCATTCTCTCGCGCCGAATTCAGCAATGACACCCACTATGTTGTTCTCGCATTCCATTGAGGAGCCCATGCAGTCGATGGGATTGAAAGAAGGTGATCTTGTCCCAGTGGGCAATTGTGATTATCTGCCTAAATCACAGGCGGTGCGCACAGCGAGCAGCAATCTGATGATGCGAGAAGGTTCCGGCACCAAGACCACAGGCGCGCTGCATGTAAACACCAGTCTGTCGCTAGATTTGAGCTCAATCAGGAGGGAAGCAGATGCAGAAGAACAACAAGAAGAAGAAGATAGAGAAGAAGAGTTCAACGCAGGGGATCCGGATTGCGAGACACCGAAATCAAACCAATGCAGAATCCCTGATGTGGACATTGATTCCTGTCCCCAAGCTCCGAAGAAGTCCCGTGGCACGAGTCGATTGGCACTGCTTGGCACAATCGAATGCGAGAACTGTCGCCCTATGTCCAAGGCCGATCTGCGCTTGCAATTGTCACCTTGCTACCTATTTTAAACGTGGATTTCCATTAGAAAGAGAACTCAGTCAGTCTACTTTTTGAAGTCCAGTTGAAATCTTAGAAACAATTTTATCTAGGAGAAGAATTCGAAGAATGTAGCCCAGCAGGATGACCTTGACCCACGGGAATCATTCTATTCGCATGCCTCAAGTTGAATCAAGAACGCAAACCGCGACTTGAGCCACTGCCGCGCACTGAAATCACACAACATCACTCGCTCTGCACCTCCCTACTGGTGTACTGTCGGAACGACGGAGAAGAATGGGACTGCTCGCACACCCACAGAACAAGACGCCGGTGCAGTGACGCTGCAGCGAGAGGCATGCCGTCCACAGCATTGGTTCGATTGCCCCAAATGACATGGGTAACGCAATCGAGGTAATCACGGATTCTAGAATGCATGAGAGGTTGCTACATCTTCTTCATTCTTCTGCTCATTCGCAACGCAGCGGGAGCAGTCTGTAGCAGAGCCAATGCCGGTGCCCTGTGTGAATGGGTTTCCACCTATGTGTTCCAACGCATGTTGTGAGTCTTTGATTTTTCAATTACTTTATTTTCTTTTCTTTTATAAATTTTCATTCACTGCAATCGTGTTGGATTGCTGATACAGTTGAGAAACAAAAGATTGTTATGATGTCTACTATTACAGCCCAATTTATGGTGTTTCACCTTTTCCAACAATGACATGGACAACTAGACTAACGTTTTAATCTGAATCAAAATTTACTACATATGAGAATAAATAATTTTTGTTTTTGTTTTATGAAGATGATTCATAGGAATATTCAATCTAGTTTAAAATCAACTTTGCATGTATACTTTTTGTAATGTATAACAAAGTATTAAGACCTTAAGCCTAAACAATATGATAAATTTAAGTGACTTTTGCAAAACAATGCAACTTATTTATTTATTTATTTATATATACTTACTTTGTGGTTAATACATACAAAACTTTGCAACATATATATGTATATATATATATATATATATATATATTATTGATTATAACTTATATTTTGGCAATGTAATAACTTAGTCAATTTTTAAAGTACTTATAGTCAAATTATAAGAAATTGAAGTATATTTGTTTTCTAAATTATTCAACTTTTACTTGATAGAATATTTTGAAAAGTATCTTATTCACATTTACAATACATATAAGAAAAATTTAAAGTGATTCAATTTTTTATTAAATCAATTCATCATGGATGAAGAATTATTGCACCTTTATCTATATTTCCCTTGTTTCCATATTCCTAGCCTCAATCCATGTTCTCAACTCCTCTTCTATGTCCTGATCTCTCTTCTTCCATCTTGCTTCCTTAAGAACTAGCTGATGTTTATGCACTTGTAGCCAAGGTCCTCTCTTTCTTGTTGAAGAATAGACTAGGTAGCATCATATCTTTAATGGACTCTTATATAAGTTGTATAATTTTTGTAGTTTCAAGAAATGATTCTTCTGAGCAAGAAACTTATATACAAGATAGATGTTGGAGCTAATTTCTAAAAGAGTTGAGTATTCAATGCCCTACAAGGGCTTTCAACATTCAAATCAAATATAAATAAAATAAAAAATAAAATATGTAAAATTTTAATATGCTATTAATATGCAAGCAACACAAGTTATAAAATTCTACAGAGTATTATAAAGCAACTACAATTAATAATTTCAAATATGACAATAGGTTTAGTTTCTAAAATTCATAGTAATAGAAATAGGATGTATTCTATTGAAGACCGAGATTGTTTTGGAATGTCAATAGGTGTAAAAGATATAAATCTCAAAGAAAGAAAATCCTCATTACAGTCTTGTGTCACTGAAAGGAACTAGAAAGTCACTCAAAGATGATATAATATTGAACTAAAATGGCTATTGCCAAAAACAAGAAGACTGGAAAGTCTTGAAATAAGACTAATGATTAAAAAGGCATTGAGAAGAATGAAGAAGGCTTCACTCTTGTCTCTATATATACTCTTAACTAGGAATTATATAGTGATGTCCTATAGGACCTCCAAAATGTGTTGACTTTGCAAAACACATATCTTAAGTTGCAAGGTAAGTTTCTTATATGTGTACCACATAGTTAATTTGTTCCACAAGCTATCAACATGTGATTAACTTATTGACGAAGTTTCTAACCTATCAATCAATTATAAATATATGTAAAGTCAAAACAACATCTATGAAGCTTCTAAAAAGTTTTTCTAGAATGTATTATAAAATTAATCTACTTTTATTTATTTCTACCTAATCACATAGGTATTTATTAAAGTACCTATGTATATCCGTAATATTACCCTCCTTTCTAGGGCCAAGTTCCACAAGGAATGGTCTTCATATATTAAAATCTAAAATACAACAAATTATATTTGTGACATACTTTGAACTTTGTCCCATTTAAAGATGGTTGATAGGTCCTCTCAACCATCAATAGTATCTCATATCAAGGTAAGAAGACCACCTTGTTATTTGATTGTTGTTGAAGCGTTCGTAACTTCCTTCAAATAAAACATTTGGAACACCATCATGAGTTACTCCTATCTCTAATACAATCACCAAACATCGGTTGTAATATCAAACACATTTTATTTTGCCATCTATTCGAAGAAAGACATGTTGTTCTTGAAGATCTTTATCTTGATTTTGTCATCTTGAAGGTTGTAATAATTACAATGTTTCATCTCGTAAGTCTGCAAATGAAAGCTCTAGAGTTGAATTTACTAATTGTTGGTTCTCCATCTCCTTAGCTTCATAAATACACTCAAGCTACAAAATAAGATAGAAGGTAGAATGTTATCTTTCTTTGATCTTCTTTCTTTTATAGCAAAGATTTATTATTCTTCACCTTCATTTTGATGGATGTCGTCAATGAAAAGCTTCAACTCTCTTTGCTGCATTTGCAAGATTCTTTGCTCGCTTCCATGTGCATTCACTAATGAATAAGATATTTCAACCTATTTTGGCATTGTCTTGAATCTAAGACTTCTTCCACTTCAAAATTTTGACTATTATCTACTTCTTTAAAAGAGGGTGGCGTTTGTCTTCTTCTCCAAATATTCATTGTCTTATATGGCTTAAGAAGAGACACGTGAAATACACGATGGATCTTCATAGATTTTGGTAGATGTAATCAATAAGCAATAAGATTGATTTGTTCATAAATAGAAAAAGGTCTCAGCCTACAATAGTCCAACTTATCACAAGGATGAGTAGTCTTGATATTACAATGAAGTAACCATACCTTATTATCCACATTGAATTGTAGTTACTCCTTATGATAAGCATCAACATTAGTCTTTTGTCATTCTTGATCTTTCTTTAATTATGTCTTTATTGTTGCATATAGCTTTGATAAATGATTTGCTAAATCTTCTGCCACAGGATTATCAACTTTTGAAAAGTCAAAAGTATCAAGTCGTAGATGATAACCATAATTGGAAAAAAATATATATTTGTTGAATAGAAGAATGTACTGAATTATTGTATGTAAACTTTGCCAATGGCAAAAGAGTTGTCCAATCATCTTGATGCTAGTTGATGGTACATCTCAAATACTGCTCTAAAACTTAATTCATCCATTCTATTTGCCTATCAGTTTGAAGTTGAAAAGTCAAAGAGAGCTTTATATCTACCTTCAAAATCTTGAATAGGATTCTTCAAAATCTTGATACAAGTTGAGTCCCCTTATCTAAATAATATCTTTTGGCAATCCATGTTAGCGATAGATATTGTCAATAAAAAGCTTAGCTATTTCTTCACTTGAAATAGATTTTATACATAGTATAAAATGTGCCATTTTGATGAAGTGATCTACAATTATGAATATAGAGTTATATGAACTTGAACTTAGAATATTTATAATAAAATCTATAGAAATGGAAGACCATGATTGTTTGAATATAGGCAATGGTTGGAAAAGTCTATAGGATTGATGACGAGGAGTTTTTAATCTTGAACAAATGTCACATGACTGAATAGAGTCTTTTATTATCTTCCACATTTGTGGCCACCAAAAATTTTAGATATAAGCTTTAAAGACTTGTTGTATCTAAAATATCCTACTGCTAGAAAGTCGTAACATATATAAAGAACATATAAACATACTTCTTTTTCTAGAACATATGGACATCCTTTGAAATAGAGTAGGTTTTTTTTTTGAACTTGTACTTCAAAACATCATGAATCTTAAAAAAAAGATTCTTGATATCATGAATAAGAGAATCAAAGGATATACTTGATTGAATTTGTTTAACAAAGGTTGAATCAACAGTCAAAGTTGATTTCATTGCTTGAAGATGAAATTTCTTTGGCTTCAAGAAGATTATTTTTTATTTATCAAAAGATACATTTCCTTCTTTTGATGCAAAATAAGAGCATCTAGAAACAACATCTAATAAAGCTTATTATTTTCTAACTCGATATATGATCTTAAAATCAAATCTTAATATTAACATGCTTCAATAAACTTGGTAATAATTCAAAATATATATCGACATGAAATATTTGAGGTTCTTATAGTATATATATATACTATGACTAGACTTGAAGTGCCTTCTAGATAATGACACCATTCTTGAAATGAATCCAGAATTGCAAGAAGTTTTTTGTCATAGATCTTATAGTTAATCTTGGTTGTTGAAAATTTCTTGGAATAAAAAGCCATTGGATGAAATTTGTCATTAGTTCCCATTTGTGACAATATTGCATCCAAGGCAAAGTCTAATGCATCTGTTTTCATAAAAAAATGTCTTAGAAAAATCAACATGATATAAAGTTGGTACAAAAGTAAATTCTTTCTTCAAAGCAACAAACAATGCTTTGGCCTCTTTATCCCACTCAAGTTTGTCTTTACAAGTCAAACATATAAGTGGAGCTACAACTTGAGAAAAATTCTTCATAAAGATTTGATAATAATTATCAAAGGTCAAAAAATATTTCAAAACTCTTATTATTTTTGGAATCTTCTAATCTATGATAGTATGGACTTTCTTTAGATCCATCATAAGGCCTCCATTGAAAATGATGTATCCCAAAAAGTCAACTTGAGTAGTATGGAATATATACTTTTCCATCATTGCTTATAATCCTACATCTCTTAGTTTTTGTAACACATAAAAAATATAAACTTCATACTCTTCTATAGTTTTATGATAAATAAAAATATTGTCCAAATATCATATGACAAAATCATCAAGAAATTCATGTAAGACATCATTCATTAAATGTTGAAAAGCAACTGGTGCTTTCATGAATCCAAAAGGCATGATATTATATTCAAAATACACATACCTAGTTCAAAAAGTAGTTTTCTATTCATCTCTTTCTTTGATGCAGACTAGATTATATGCTCCTCGTAGATCTATGTTTGTATAAATCTTTTTTTGATTTAATTGATCAAGAAGTCTTGAAATTAAAAGTAGATGATAGTTATTCTTAATGGTGATCTTATTAAGGCCTCGATAGTTCACACACATCCGTAGGGATCCGTCTTTTCTTTTTTACAAATAAAATAGGAGCCCTAGCTAGAGATTTAGAATGGCATATAAAGTCCTTAGCTAAGTTCTTATGAATATATTCTTTCAATACAGCTAATTCATTTTGAGATAGACTATAGATTGGTTCAAATGATGGTTGAATTCTTTCATGAAGATCAATGGAATAATCATAAGGATGATACTCTGGAAGAATATCTATATTTTTCTTTTCAAAAACATCTTAGAAATCTTGATACCGGCCAGGAATATCACTTGACATCTTCTCACCATCAACCATAGACATGGCATATATATCAAAACATGGCCATTTATTTACGGCATGTATGAAAGCTTTTTCATCTACCAATAATGATTTGGATGTACTAGACTTATGGATTTCTCCTTGCTTAGTAGGACCTTGAGCTAAACTATGGGAAAAATTAAGATTGCGAGAAATCTAGTCTATTCGAGGATTATGTCTTTCTAACCACGATAGTCCTAAAATAATTAGGTTAAAAAGAGATTTAATAATATTAAATATTACTAAACTATTGTGATGACTAGTTGCTACTTCTATAGGAATAATTTCAGAAATAATATCCTTAGAAGATAATGAATGTCCATCTATTACTTCTACATGTACATTTTTGATTTTCTTAACTAAAGATATATCTTATTTTTTGACAAAATCTTCATCTGTTCAATAGGTTGAGGCTTCTAAATCCAATAAGACTAAGACTTTGTGATTTGTTGGTCCTAAACAAACTTCTATTGTAAAACAAGGTGAGGGATCAAGTAAGAGAATGAGACCTTTACTAAATATTGTACATGATTTCAATTACACAGTTCTTATTCTAGCTAAAGCAACTTGTTTTTTGATGCATTGTCTTCTTTGGAAATTGTACTTCTCATTTTACACTTGTCTTATTTCTTTGCACAATGTTAAGTAGTGTGCTTAGTTTTTCTATAATATAAGTATAAGCATTCTTGATGTTGTCAATTTTTTTCAGTTGTGTAAGAAGTTTAAAGCATACCATATTAATTTGCATTGGTTGTGGACTTGATAAATAAGTTTCTATAAACTTAAGAGTTTCCATCATTATTTGATTTGTTCTTCTCTGGCCAAATCTTTCTTCTTGATGTCTTTCAAATAATCAATTGTCACATACAATGGCTTGAGTAATAAATTGTTTTAAAGATTCTATCTTTGGTATTAAGTCTTTGACATTATCCTTTAATCCATATTGAAATTGATTGATAAGGGCTTTATCATTCTAGTCCATGTTGCAAGCAATGTTTTAGAATTCAATAGCATATATGATGGCTAACTGTGATCCTTGTCACAAAAATGCTACTCTTTTTCAATTACTTTTTCTGAATGTAGCCGTAAATACTCCTAAGAATGAATTCAAAACATAAAGCAGGCATGAATCTTTTTCCATTAAAGATGCAAACCAAGAAAAAATACTTCCGAATAGAAGTACGCCTATAAATCTAATTTGAGTAAATCTATCGAGGTATTGGAAAGGATGCAACCTTAAATAGAGCTTGAATTATTGTAAAGATCCTTGAAATTTTCATCTCATTCCATCAAACTTCTCAAGCATCTTAATCCTTGTCCCCATCATAGTTGTAGAAGAAAAATTCCCTGGATTTGATTGTCAGGTTGATCTACTTAATTCATTCAACTACACAATTTTTTTCCGCAAACTCTAATCTTCTTCCATACACATAGGCATCATATCTCCATGATTCATATTGAAAATATGTGAGATTTTTATTCTTAGAGTATTGACAAACTCATAAAGATTTGTAATACTTGCAAATCTATTCTCACTTCCACTGAGAGTAGCATCCACAATCTTTCCTTGCATAGCTAACTCAAATAAATTCAAAAATTTAAATTAGATGAGGATAATCCACAACCTCTAATAAAAAATTCTACAAAGAAGGATAATCTACTCTCTTTAAGGAAAATATCAATATTAGAAAATAAGATTTTTTATTTCAAAGTATGTAATTTATAACCTTCAAAATACAACAATAGAATTAGAATAGTCCACTCACTTCTAAAAAAAGATAGAAATAATATGTTAGCACTCTTGTCGAAGTATCAAGGATATAAAACTCAAAAAAAAAAAATCCTCAACACACTCTTATAGTATTGAAAAGAACTAAAAAGTCACTGAAAGATGATATAATATTGAACTTAGAATAGTTATTGCCAAAAGCAAGAAGACTACAAAGTCTTGAAACAAGACTAAGGGCTAGAAAGGCATTGAGAAGAGTGAAGAAGGCTTCATTCTTATCTCTATATATACTCTTAATTAGGAATTATGTGGTGATATCCTATAGGACCTCCAAAATGTGTTGACTTTGTAAGACACATATCTTAACTTGTAAGGCAAGTTTCCTATATGTGTACCACATAGTTAGCTTGTTCCACAAACCACCAATATGTGGTTAATTTATTGACCAAGTTTCTTACCTATTAGTCAACTACAAACATATGTAAAGTCAAAACATCATCTATAAAGCTTCTAAGAAGCTTCTCTAAAAAGTATTATGAAATTTACCTACTTTTATCTACTTCTACTTAATCATATAGGTATTTATTAAAGTATCTATGTATATCTGTGACAATGGATAGAATTGCATAAATTCAAGGATGTTGTATTTTTTAATTCATGCAAAATAAAAGTGGAATCTAGATTCACTTAAGGATTTTCATTGTCTTATATACAAGATAAAAAAAATATCAGATAGTGGTTTATAGTTGTAGGTTATAAGTACATTTTCAAATATTAACTTCAACATTTAACTTTGAATCACATCAAAATTTTGTTGGGCTTACAATTGTATACATGTGTTACATTGTAAGTACAACCACCATCTACAAGGCCATGATTGGATGTTTTTATCTTCATGACTTCTAGGAAAAACTTGAAGATTGCTCAAAAATCCGTGAATTGAATCCTATTGTCAATATCTTGAAATTGTAAGCTCGAAGGTTTGCAATTCATTCTTTCAATTCTTCTTTCTATGTTAGGCTCACAAAAGAAGGATTTGTGGCACTACACCTTAGAAATAATGTTCTCCACTTCTTTAAGAAAACATTTAATGGACTTCTCTAGTGGCAATATTATATCTTTTAAGCCTCTTTTGATGAAATGAGAGTTGACATGCACTTCAAACTCATTTAGATTCTTAAAAAAATTACATCATCTTATGGAATTAGGATAATATAAACTTTGATAAGTATATTCATTGGTAAAGCAAAGAAGCTTTTGGAGAAGGTTGTAGCATGAGTCATGAAGCTAAATTGAAACTTTTTATGCACAAGAACTTAAATCAAGTAAAAAATTACAAATTGTTAAGCTTCACTTCTTTAAAAATAGCTTCACATGAGAAAAATTCTTAAGGTACACAATTGTTTCTATAAGGTTTATGTATAGAGAGTTTATTGGCTGCCCAAGTGATGAAGAAGACTTTTATATTGGTACTTTTTTGACACTCTCCTAAGGAACAATGGGAGAAATGTTAATGGAGAATCGACCAAGTAGGGCACTATTTGAGTTTTTACTCTGAAGAGAATAGGAAATACAAAAGTGGAGAATCTCCTTACATAGCTTATTAATTCCATCATTAGCAATGACAATCTAAAAAGCTTCAATCTCAATCCTTTGCTACACAAAGAAAAGTATTCATTGTTGTGAAGAATTACTAAAGATTTATTGAGGCTTGGCCATAAAGAGGTTGTGGATACTTTAAGGCTCTCACTATTATTATTGTACATGTATAGAAACATCTTCAGTAAGTGATTGTGGTCATGTGCTTTGCAATGCAATGCTTATGCAAGAGAAAAAGCACCATAGTGAAAAATGGTAACAGCCACCACCGCAGCTTTGTGATGTGCTTCTTTGCACCAACTTAGATACAAGCCCATTGCATAGTTAGAAGAATCCTTAGCTCTTGAAGAATGCCACAATCTTCTCAATTAATAATTGAGAGTAATTCGACAACTCTATAAGCAAGAAATAGAACCACAACCATAAAAAAAAGTCAAAATTGGACATAATGGACACAACTCTACAATGCCTTAATGAAATGATAGCCTCTTGTTTATTAAACTTACAAATCTTAAAATGGTTGTAAGCCTTAAATTTCAAATTCATCAAATAATTGTAGATTCAATAATGAAACTAGATTCCATAACATTGTATACTTTGTCTAGTGGACCATAAGAACTCCCTCACATTTGAATCAATTCTTAATCTATTTTTGCTACAAAAGAGTCAAAAATTATATAGCTTATATGAGAATCCATTAAAGGTATGATGCTGCTCAGTCCATTTTTTGACTAGTAAGAGAAGACCTCGACTAGATGTGCATATATAGCATCCAATGCCTAGACAAGTAGGATGGGAGAAGAAAGATCAAGGCACAAGAAAGGGGTTGAGATTGTAGAGTAAGGTTGACAATGGAAAGAATAAGAACAAGGGTGCAACAATTCTTCATCCATGGTAGGTCAATTTAGTAAAAAATTGGGTTGCTTTATCATCTCTCTCTCTCTCTCTCTCTCGCTATATATATATATATATATATATATATATATAAATTATAATCAATTAATTTTTATTTATTTTTAAAATTTTACGACATGTAACTTATAAAAAAATCTTTTAAAATGCACTTATTTATGTTTAAGAATTCTAATTCAAAAAAAATAAAAAATAAAATAATAATCTCTCAAATCATATTGTTACAAATTTCTAATTAATTAAATTTATATTTATATTTTAGTATTTCAATCCTTAATTTTATAGAACACCTTGATAATTGACTTGTGTAGAATTATAAAATTTCAGTATATATTTATTATAAAGAGGAAGAAAAATGGATTTAAAAAAATATTATAATAGTTATATTGCATAAAGATATTTCAAAAAAAAAAAAAAAAAAAAAAAAAAACAATGTTGACACAAACCTCTGAGTCAGTTTTCTCTATATTATTATATTTACTACTTGTAGATTACCACTTAATGTTGTTGTTATTACATCATCTTAGTGCAAGTTATGTCTACTTTTTGTTTGAACATAGTAAACTTAAATTCGTCATTTATCATTTACAAAAAGAAAAATGCATGCCACAGATTATTTTTATGTTTTTTGGTCCTCTTTGACTACAACAAAATGTTTTGCTTTTCTTAATGCTTGAAAAACTAGAGTTTTATAAAAATCAGTAAAGTACCCATGCACGTACAATCTAACAAATTATATATTTGACTGATTTTTAATCCTCTCTCTCTCTCTCTCTCTCTCTCTCTCTATATATATATATATATATATACATATATATTAAATTCAAATATTTCAAGTAAAATAATTAAACCTATAAATAAAAATTCACCTTTTTAAAGGATTTAATTTTTTCCGATTTGTAAAATTTAATTCCATGTGGTCAAAGTTGCAGCCATGAATTCAAAACTAACTTCAAATAACATAAACCCTAAAATAAATCTTAACTAATTACTACATATGAACTTATAAAAGTACCTCTGCAAATAATTGGATATTTTATTATCACTGATTGGCAGATTTTAGTCACTATAAATTGGTATTAACACTACATACTGGCAATCTATTACCCAACTCAAAAAAACAAGTGTTCTCACATGAACTGATCAATAATACATGGGACGATGTTAGCAAATTTGCATAGAAAAATCCATACCGACAAATTATGAGGTTTTGCTGCACAAAAAACATAAACGAAGGCTTATAGTTCCTTGTATTTTCTTTTTAGACCCTTCAATATTAGGTGCAAAATTGAAATGTATTTGAATCTTAATTCTTACAACCAATACAGGAGATGAGATTAATGCAGAGTCAGATTTTTTTGAAAATATGGTGACAACTGTATGGTCATGGGGGGCTCAGTAGAAGAGTCCGCCCCAGCATGGCTTCGTAGCCACAAGTTGAAGCTGGGACTATGGAAAGAAACATTCAAAATTGGGGGAATTCATACAAAAAGGAGCAGGACCCAGATTCCACGTCAGTCCTTTTGGCAGGGTCCACGTGCTCTGACCCTTTGTCCACGTCCTCAGGCGGCAGCCAAGTGATGAAGGCAGAAAAGGAAAAAAAATGAGGAAACATAATTTTTAAATATTATACAGATGGATGTATGTATGTATGTATGTATGTATGTATTTACCGTGGTGCTGACCGTGCCTGGGATTCCTCCTCGTCCTCCTTCTCCTCCGAGCCCGGTCAGCCATGCAGAGCTGGAAAACCTTACAAACAAGGGCAGGAAGAAGCCCCATGTTCTGCAGCCCTCATTGGCTGCACTGGACCACATCTCTCTCTGCATGGCTGTCTGTTTATTACCCACTCACTCACTCACTCTCAAAAGTAAAAACAAATAAATATTTCGACATTTTAAAGTTAATTCGTTTTTTTACTGAACGAGGATAAAGCCGTCATTATTTCTCATGGAGGCTAAAGCCGCCAAGGATAGCCAAAAGTTTCTTACTCCCCATGTTCGAACCCTCACAGCAATTTGAACTCAACCAAGTTTTTTCTTTTTTACATTTATTATTTATTTTAGATTCTGTTGAATGGAAAAACATGGCATTTCACCAACCATGTCGTAGTGTACTGTGAATCCTAAAACGACACTGGTATCTTTTTTCGAAACTCCATGCAAGTTGAATTTAAAATGCATGAGTGAACAGTAAATTAATTGTCCATAAAATTGGGGAAAAAAAAAATAGAAAAAGAAAAGAGAGGGGGTCCTGAGTACATGATCAATAAGAATCTGGTTGCTCAGGCACTTGGGGCAACCGCAGAATGGAACCTTCTTTTTTAATTGGAAGGAAAAAGGATGGCGCACGTCATAGTTTTTTAAAAGGAAATTAACACTATTATAAAAGCACACATGGAACATGGAATGACGAGAATATACATATAGTTAGTCAGTCCTTGAAAAGCTTCTTTAGCAAATAGTGAAACTCAATCTGCCACATCAACCTCCAAACTCCATGATCGAGCCAAAATCCAATCCTGCTTAATTAGGCTAATGTTTGTTTGGTGTTTTTCTTTTGCCAATCAACAACTTGCACAAGAGCGAGAGTGTGTAATCTCACTTGCTCGTGGGTTTTAATAGAAAGCAGTGGCTAAGTTTGTTTGTAGTGAATATTCTTCCACGATCGGATCAAATTGTTATTCCCCGGTCCCCTGTTTCTTACTTATTACGGACATTCACAGAAACCTTTATTTTCCTGTTTTCTTTTAATGGGATGTGCATAACAGAAACCGCATGTGCTAACAAGAAGATACTTTCTAGCGCTGCAGACTTTCTTATGATATTTTTTCACCCTGCGGTGAAGAATTGTTCCCAGGACCCTCCTCAAGAGAGTTAGTTCTCTTCCGAGGATGTTGTTTCCCTTGTCCTTTGCCTCCTTTCACCCAGCTGGCTATTTACAGGGGGAGGACGACGACGAAGACTACGACGACGAGGCTTAAGGGAGCCATGCCGCATCCAATGTTTGGTGGCCAACCAGGTACAGGTGGCATCTCTTTTTCCAACATGGAGCTGTCTCAGTTTTATTGGGGAGTAGATTGAAAGCGGTTTTGCTGCAGGTGAGAACAGTATCTCGTGCAGGGCTATTGGAAGGAGCTTGATGATGCACTACTTCTCAAGCACTAAAACTGGGAACTACCACAATCACTAATTACCACAGCACAAACCCTGTTGGCTCCTCCTTTGGATTCCTTTCGAGACTAATGTGCAAACTCGTTTGATTGCAAGTTGTTTTGTCCATAAAAGACTATCATACAGGCTCACTTTTTATACTTGGAGAGAGGTACCATACTGGTGTAAAAAAAAATGAGGGTAATTGAACATAAAGATGATTTCTTTACTTCGTGGAATGCGTTGCGGTATTTACAGTTGGTAGCCTAATCATACATTGCAGGCCGATTTTGGTATCGATTTCTGCGTCACACCTAAGTTCAATCACTACAAGGGTTCTCACTGCGGAGGCTCACATTCTGCACTGTTACAATGCACTTCAAGTCCAATGTAAAATTGTGCCAACCAGGGAGCAAAAAGCATCATGATCTCATGCTACCTACATACAGGCAATTTGTAAAGTGTGCATTCCATGGATGCGCCAGTCTGATCCTGTGAGCATTTTTTGATCATTGTTGAAGAAGATATCTGCACAGCGTTTCAGTTCATACTGAGACGACGTGTGCAATGCGACTTTCATTGATGCTTGCAGCGTCCTTCTCAGCAGGGTAGAGACTCGCACATGATCCAGCAGACATTCGAGCATGCTGGGCTCAATGATTGCCTCGGCTGCATCACCGACATCGCTAGCGGCACTCGGGCAAAGGCTAAGCATAGCTCGCCACCGGTTAAACGAGCGCCACCGGCAGCACCTCTTCAGGTTGCAGAGCTCAGAACGAGTGGTTCAGTGCGTTCGGTGTGCGTAGTAGCGACTAACGCATTCTTTAGCAATTTGAGGTGAGCGTGTGATATCCATGTTACCAAAGAAGTCATCTTGCCAGGCTGCACTCCGCCATTCTTCGTCCTAATGAGCTCTGACTGAGCCTAGATAACTCATTTCCTAATAGTAAAGAGATTCTCAAAACAGGTAGCACGGCGACGCTTGCATCTTTAGGCTGGGATTAGAGACAAATTCAGGTTTGTCGCATTGGATTGCGCAAACCAGTGCAAATCGACCCATGCTGCGGGGCTTCTTCGGAGCTGGGGGGCAGAAATCAATGTCCACGTCGGGGATTCTGTGCTCCGTCGCTTTGGGTGTCTCGCAATCCGATTCCTCTACATTGAACACATCTCCATCTTCTTTTTCTTCTTCTTCTGCTCTGTCGCTCATGAGGCTCAAATCCAACGTTAGGCTGCTCTTCGTACGCGACGCACTCTGTTGCGTGGTGCAAGAGCTTCCAGGCACCATTAAGCTTCTGCCCCTTGTGCACACCGGTCGAAGGTTAGGCAGCTGGCATTCCCAACTATCGAGGGTGACGCGACGCTTTCCCATTCCCATTGACCCTTGAGCTGGTTGCGAAACCATAGTAGGTGCCATCGCTAAATTAACCACACAAATGGTGAAATGATCGAGAATTCAGTAACTGTAAGCACCACCAGCACGCCCGAACTATCTACGTATCCCTTCTAAACCTTACAAAATCGCTATGTAGAGCCCCTCCGTTTCTACAATTAGACAACGAAATGTCTCACGGCTAAACTTCTGCGATACTAAGAATACAATCGCAAGCAGTGCAGATCACACCATTCCCTAGAGGTTTTTCAAACTACGCCAAGACTCAGGATACGAATCAGTCCAACTCTCAAATCCTGCTGGTTCTCTTCCCACTAGAACTCAACGAAGCTCCAAGTGCAGCGCCACCTCCTACAAACTCAACCACCCTGGATTCACCCCACAGCTACCACAAACGCACCAAGTCTCCCACTGATTTAATAAAAACCCAGATAGCAACGAGGACACGATGGGACGTGTGTGTGTGTGTGAGAGAGAGAGAGAGAGAGAGAGACGGAAACAAGGCACAAGTGACGAAGGCGGAGGGCAGAGAATGAAGAAGAAGATGGGGGTGGGTAGAATGTTTATGTACGCACTGATCTGGTGAAACGCAGGCTGGGTTAGGATTCTTCCTAGTGGGTGGGAGTGGGGGGTGCGATTTTATTACAGGCACGCGTGCAAGAACGGGAACCGCGGCGCGCGTCGCTCGCCACGCCAGGCCTCTCTACTTGGCCCCGACCTCGCGACGGCCCGGGACCCAGTAGCCGAGACGCTGGAGCCCTGCCTGCCTGCCTGCGTGCCAGCCTTAGCGTGGTGGAAAAGTAGATGCATCCAGTGCCGACCCCTATCACAACCGTGGCCTCAGCCTCTCTCCCCAGTGGGACCCTTTTCACCGAAATCGTGGGCTTGATTTTCATTGATTTTTTATTCTATTTTAATGGCTTGGTGGAGATTCAAACCACCAATTGATTCTGTGCTCTCACTCAACCTGATATGAAGGTGTCAATGATTTGGGCTCCTGCTGTCTCCAGACATGTGGCACTCACTTTGCTCTGAAATCAGTTCTTAGATTTTTGTTTTACCCTCTGTCGCGTTTGTTTGTGGCCAGGGAGGGAGGGGTTTTGAATACCAGATTGCTGCTGCTGCTACCAGTTCAGCTGCTTCCCCACCGGGACACCATTTCATTCAGAAAAATCTTAGTCTTCCTCTCCTTTCTTTAGGTGCCCCATGATCTCTGCTGTGAGGCCTGTACAATAATGTGATCCATTATTGTACAATAAATTTTTCATTGTTCGCGACTCAGATAGGTGTTTCAAGCTAAAGAGATTGCTTTTGTGAACAGAAGGATTCCAAAGAGGGCATGGAGTTTGGAAAAACAATAAGATCCAAACAACACACACGGTGGATGATATTCATAAATTTTTGTAGTGTTTAAAATCCAATGGGTTTTTTGGGGAAAATCATACCTTAGTATACATGTTTGGTGGCGTCAGTAATTAATATCGAAGTCAAAATCGAACTAAGTAGAAGAGTAAAAGTAAAAAAATGTTCTTATACTTTTTTTGAAATTTTTATTAACAAATTTAACATAGTATTTAATTTTTAAAAAGTTGTATCCTCATAGATAGATAAATTGATAAGTCTTGATAAATAACTAAATAATAAAATGATGATTTTAAAATCATTTATATGGATTACCTCCATGAATGTAAGCAAAAAAATAGCACAAATCATTTTATTTCTTATTTCTTGTAAGTCATAAATAGATATATGTGAAATATTTGTATGAGCTTTCTCACATAAAAAAAGAAGACAAAAAGAAAGAATGAAAGAGTTTTAAACATGCCCAATAACTTCTTTAAATATATATATATATATATATATATATATATAACTATAATAGTTTTTATTCTACAAGATTTTTTTAATATCAATTGTAAAAACATTAATTCTATTGGAATTTCTTTGAGGAGTTCTTGAATTTTTTATGTAATTTATAATAAGTCTTTATAACCTTCTAAACATGGTAGAGCAACTAGGTTGTCATTTACAACATGAATGTTTTTCACACTTGAGTAACTTTAACATTTTCTCAATCTTCAAATATACAAATGCCTAAACTATTAATTTTTTTATATATTTTTTATGTAATTTTAAATAATTAGAATTAAATATCTAAAGTCATATATTTTTATTTATTTTAATATCTAAAATATTAAAAGTACCAACATGTATTTATCAAAACATGTCTCAAAATTTCAGGAAGTTTCAGCTAAAATATTTGAGAAAACTATATTAATAATGTAAATAAAAAAAATAAAAAGAAAAAAATAAAAGTTCAAGAATATTCAAAGATAATTGTTATTCATATCAAACATTACAATCTTTTATTAGCACACAGCCAACACATATTTTGAGAGTGGCCAACTTGTAGTCATCTTAAATTTGGTTGTAGTATCATTTAGTTCTCATAGTTCATCAAGCCATTATGTAGCCTAACAAGACAAATAACCATTTGTCTAATGGACCGATATCATATTGTAAAAGCTTATAGTGTGTAAAAATTATTTAAAATATATTATATATTAATAAATCTAGATGTATGTTAGAATAGTTAATAGATTAATTTAAAGAGAGTGGATATAAAAAAAACTTTATTTTGAATTTTATCTATTTTGATTATAGCATTTAAAAAAATTATAAGATCTAAATGTTTAGTATGAAGCCTTGAGAGGAGATTAGAGCCTAAAGAAAAAAATCTTAACTAGTAGGAGGCTTGTTGGGAGGGATCGAAGTAAGGCATGGTTGGATAAAGGCAAGGAATGGAAATCTTCATTCCTATTGGTCAAAAGCCATGCCCAATGGGCTTCAAGGAGACTGCCTGAGGCCTTATTAGGAATTAGGGTTTTTCTTTTGAAGTCATTCGAGCATTGGAGGCTAAGATCAGAAATTTTAGGATTTTAGGTACAGATTGGATGCAAGTTTTTTGTGATTTGGAGTTTTTATGAAGGAGTTACTGGCGCTCAAAGTTAAGGTGTCAATTTCATACCTACTGTCACTCTTTGGAGCATAACATACATTTATGGAGAGCAACAAAGCATCGGTGATTGGGATTGGAGAGAGAACTTCTTTGACTATACTTTTCATATATTTTTTGATGAATTTGGAGTTTGGATGAAGAAGTTATAGAGAGTTAAAGTCAGCACATCCAAATCAAGGCAATAAGTAAGTGATTTTGTTCATAGTAATGGTTGGAGCCATATCTTGAGGTTTTGGATGAATTCTTGGCTCAAATCTTTTGGAAAATGTAGGTTATTGTGTTGAAAAGCTATAAATTTAAATTTTGTGGCATTTGAGTGCTTAGTTTGTGGAATATGAAGAAAATTGCACGTGGATATATAAAAACTAGGGTTTGAAGCTAATGTTAGGGTTTAGGTGATATCTTAAGATCCACAATGAATTTGCAGTTGAAATTTGTTGTAGTAGTTGTTAGAAGTACATCTGTACTTTTTATAAAATTTGAGTGTGTTTGAATAGTCTGATTGGAAGATATGAGTTGTTGAAGTTCAAGAATAATACTCCATAAGGATATTTAAGGATTTAGAGGTTTTATCATATTTTGGATGTTTGGGGAACTTAAGACTTATATATTTGGTATAATAGCACCTAAAAGTATTATATATATATATATATATATATATATATATATACAAACTTGGTCTATCTCATCTCAAAACTTGATTGAGCAATTAGTGACAGCTAGGAGCCTAATACTTTCTTGAGGCAAACTCTCTTTACCCCAACACCGGAGTTGGATGCTAGTTGCTTGTGTATTTACATTAAAAAGTCCCTAAATATAAAGTAAAGGCTTATGTTATTATAATCTAAAGATGAGACCCATTTTAAGTAATTAGTTACTATAGATCTATCTTAGCTAAGTGTACAGCTTTTATAGATTTATATCTTATTTTCTTTCACATGGCAATATATTTCTCATGCTTTCTCACAAAATATAGAATAATATATACAGCTTAGTTTCCTTGTGTTTGCTAAATATCAATAAAATTCAATTATTTTCTTATACCATTTTATTTTAAAGATTACAAGCACTTTATTTGATATAATTATTATACTAAGTATTAATCATCTATCTTAGATACACAATTAAATTTTTATTGAAAAAAAATATTTTTAAGACATTATAGTTACTCACTTTAAAATCCAATCTTAGTCTTTTTGTTTGATTAGTCTTTTTGTTTAGTCCAAGCATACAATTGCAGTCCTATAAAGTATTTTCTACAAAAAATAAAATAAATAAAAACATAGATACATACATATGTACATACTAATAGATTGTGTTCTATTTGCCATGTTTTTTTTATTACAATGAGAAATAGATAAATATAGAGGATTTAGTTGAAGTAAGAATTATTTAGGTAAATTTTTATATTTATAGTTATAAAGTTTTAAGATAAGTTTTTGAAAAGTGGGCCTTGAATGCTTGATGTGTTTGAAAGCACATGAATATCTTTTTGTAATAAGATTTTTTTAAATTTTTTTCTATAGTCTTCTTAAGTATATATATATATATATATATAAGGAAATGATAAAGCAACCAAAGTTCTTACTAAATCAACCCATCATAGACAAAGAATTATTGCATCCACATCTGTGTTCCCTCTGTTCGCATGTTCTTAGCCTCAGTCCACGGTTTCAACCACTTTCCTATGTCCTGATCTTCCTTCTTCTATCCTACTTGCATGGAAACTAGCCATTGTATATGTACCTCTACTTGAGGTCTTTTCTTGCTTGCCATAGAATGAATTGAGTAGCAACAACTTTTTTAATGTCTGTATGTATTGAAGTATGTTTCAACGCATAAATAACAGTTATAAAAAGAGCCATAAAGTATCCACATCCTCCTTATGGCCAAGCCTTCATAATTCTTTAGCAATTTTTTATAGCAATGAATTCTTTCTTTTTGCCCAATGAAGGATTAGGATTGAATCATTCTAGATTGCCATTGGAAATATAGAGATTAATAAGCTTTGTGAAGAGATCCTCTACTTCTTGCATTCTCCACTTTTTTAAGAGCAAAAAATTAAATGGTGTCCTACTTGGTCAATTTTCTACTAACATTCCTCCCATTGTTCTTAAAGAGAGTACCAAAAAACTATCAACAAAAAATTCTTGTTCATTACTCAAGAAGCCAATAAATTCTCCATATATGAATCGCATGGAAACAATTGTATACTTTAAGAATTTTTGCAATGTGAAGTTATTTTTGAAGAAGCAAAGTATAATGATTTGCAATTCTTTACTTCATTTAAGTTCTTTTATGAAAAAAAATTCAATTCAACTTCACAATTCATACCATGATCTTACTCAAAAGCTTCTTTGCTTTACCAATGAATATGTTTATTAAAATTTATATGATTCTAGTTCCACAAGACAATGCAATTCTACTGAGAATCCAAAAGAGTTTGAAGTGTCTATCAACTCTCATTCCATTGTGAAAAGCTTAAAAGATAGAATATTGCTACTAGAAAAGTCCATTAAATATTTTCTTAAAGAGGTAGAAAACTCTTTTTTAAAGTAGATACAATATTACAAATCCCTCTCATGTCAACCTAACATAGAAAGGAGAATCAAAAGTGTGAATTGCACACCTTTAAGCTTAGAATTCCAAGATGCTAAGGATAGGATTCAATTTATAAACTTTTTGGCAACCTTCAAGCTTTGCTTGGGACTCACAAAGATAATAACATCTAATTATGGCCTTGTAGATGGTGGTCATACTTACAATAAAATATATGCGTATATTTGTAAGCCAAGTAAAATATTGACATGATTCAAAGCTAAATATTAAAACTAACATTTAAAAACATATTCATAACATACAACTACACACCACTAATTGATGTTTTTTTGTTCTTATGTATATAACAATGGAAATCCTTAAGTAAATCTAGGTTTTACTTTTGCTTTGTGTGAATCAAAAAATGTTGCATCCTTGGTTTTGTACAATCCCACCTATTGACATTCCAAGACAATCTCAGCCTTTGATGGAACACATCTTGTTTCTATCACTCTGAGGTTGAAAAACTAAATCCATAGTCATATTTGAGATTATTAATTTTGGTTTTTTTGCAATACTTCATAGAGTTTTGTAACTTTTGTTACTTGTATTAACATTGTATTGAGATTTTGCATATTTTGTTTCTTTATTTGTTTGTATTTAGTTTGAATATAGAAACCCTCTATAGAACAACTAGCAATCTACTCTTTCAGAAGTTAGCTCCAATATCAATCTTATACATGAATCTTTTGCTTCAGAAAACCATTTCTTGAAACTACAAAAATTATACAGTATTATATCTTTAATGAAACTACAAAAATTAGTCCATTAAAGGTATAATGATTGGAGGAGAGGACCCTCGCTTTAGGTACATAAGCAGCATCCAGTTCTTGGACAAGCAGGATGGATGAAGGGAGATTAAGACACAAAAGAAGAGTTGAGAACATGGACTAAGGCTGGGAACATGGGAACATGGAGGACAGGACAAGGATGCAACAATTCTTCATCTATAGTGGGTCGATTTAATAAAAAATTGAGTTGCTTTATCATTTTTCTATACATATTGTCATTTAATTTGACCATATTAAGCAAAAAAAACACCTTAAAATAATGTTGTATTAGATAAGTACAAAAGAAAAATCTATCTAAGATATTAGACTATATTTAAAAAATAATAAGATAGATAGGAGTCACTTTTAATAGTGCTGTAAAAAGTTATGATCAAGTGATGATACTAAGGATACAATATCAAAAAAATTACTTTATAGGTAGTGTAGTGGGCAAGTTAAGAAGTATAATTAAGTATTATTTTATTATCTCTTAAAATATTAAAAAAAAATACATACAAATTAAATAATTATATATTTTTCAAACTTTTTCTATTACGTGTATTACTTATGGCACTATGTAATGTTTTAAACGGAAATATGACATTTTATTAAAGTAATAATAAGAGTTATCACATAAACCAACTACTGGTTTCATACAAAACAATTCATTAAAAATATTTTCTCCATGAATAAAACGTAACTATTTAATGAGTTTATTAGTAGAGCAAGAAGTATATTAAAAAAATTATTCATTAGATTCAAATTTTAACCAAATTTGCAGCAAATGTTGCAAAAAAGATGAACTACTATTCTGTAACCACTTTGTCACTGAAATTTATGTTAGCTAGCCGTTCTTGTGTTCAATATCTGAAGTCTTCTCATTTGATATGCGACATATTTACCACTTTACGAACCAATCTTTCTTTTAAGATGTGCAAAACGAGCAAAGAGACCAGGAAGTGTACATCGACCTGCACCATAGCTCCCATAAAAGCTTCTCTCAGTGATCACAGGAGTTGTACAAATAGTAGTATCACCGTTACATGGAACCATAGTTGGCACGTAGGAATCACCACTGCGGTCATGCTAGTGTACAGATTCATTATTCAAATAATGGGACATAGCTATCAAATGTGGAGGCATGCGCCAAGAATCTTCAGTCAATATATTCGTGTAAAGAGGGGCTTAAAAGTTACCAAGAGGGTCGCAGAGAAAGGGAGTTACTGCCCACAACTTCTTGTCATCTTAGACTGCGCCAATGTAGATCGCGACTGCTCTCACTGATTAAATGGTACACGTTGGCAGCACTATTGAATTGGGTTAAACAGTTCAATCTCGGAGAATGGTCGAAGATTGCGTAACGCCTAAAAATGTATCAAAATTCTAATGCACAGGTGAAGATACACGAGTCTTGATGGGTTTCAGCTTCAATCCAAGGCTCTCGGAAGAAAGAAGCTCCGGGGGCATACAGGGTGGACTAAGGGGGCTCTTCGGGCTGGACGTAAGGGATAGCAACGGGCGTTGATAGAACGCATAGCCTGTGAGAAACAACTCTATTGGGATCAGCATGGACTGCGGCCGCTCTTCCGTTACTATAGTTCCACAACCTTCAACCTGTAACAAAATGCGAGATGGTCAAATTATATGTGTGGAACAACATTCAATTTTTTAAATGTAGTGTTACATAGACTGTAGGCTCTGCTGTTGGTGCATACTGGCAGTCAGGAAAACCAATCTGACCTCAATCAACGCATTGTAACGTCTGTTCATGGCATCGCTGATGTGCACAGCTTCCCGGTGAAATGGAGATTGGTCGCCAACTAAGATCAGTGTTCGACACTTCAGTTTCTTCAAATTCTCGGTCAAATCTCGCCTATATTGAATTGCTTGCAAGTAGTGCATGACTTGCTTACTCCGCCTGTCATCCATGGACTGCACGTCATCAAAGCACAAAATGGGTCAGGTCTTGAGTGGAGAGAGCAACGAGCAAGTCATCAAGGCTACTAACCATCACCACTCAAACTCCATAACTCGCTCTCTCGGGAAGTGAGCCAACTTACTCGACGGAAGGTCATTAGTGGATCTGTATCTCCAGCTGCGGCAGAGGCATCGCGAACTTCCTAAAAACATAAAAGACAGATCATATTAACACTCTAAGCCTCTTCAAAAAGAAAATATTTTACGAGAAATCGTTCACTACGGGCAGGGAGCACGATGGGTGCTTACCGCACTGAAATAACGCTGGAGTAGCTTCTCTTTGACGAATCCGGTCATACCGCAGAAATACAGAAGGCTGATCAAGGCCTGAAACTTCCTACAGTCAGTAGGGGTCTCCTTGGTGGAAGCTGGTACATCAAACAGGTGACAGGAGATTGCGAGATTTATAAAATAAATAGACACATGAAAAACTGAATTCGTGTGCTGGCAGACCTGATTGTTCAGCCATTCCGTCCAACTTGGGGTTCGAGCAAGAGGTGATACTAAGATCAATCCCAACGCACGGTCCGTATACTTGCACTGGACATCCACCATGACTGATCAAATAAGTCGTTGTACTCAGAATGCACAGTACTTGGAGGAGGTACTTGCATGTTTCAAATGACTGCTTCAAGGCTAGATTATGCAACTTACCGCAAACAGACTGAGAACATACGCTCCACCGGTGACTCCCATGCCAATCACTTCATCCAGTCTGAAATTTCGCGTAACACAGGCGAGATGGCTCAGGTTGAAGTCCATGGTCAATCTTTGAGGCCAAATTCCAATGTTCTGGAGGATGAAAGAAGAGTGAAAACTTACCCGAAGTAATCTAAGACTTCGGCTACTTGGTCTGCTAAATCATCAACAGACAAAGGCGGCTTCTCAGGACTGCTTTCAGGTGTTCCAATCTCGTGGCCAGGTGGGTCGATGTGAAATATGCAAAAGTTATGAAAGAGCACCGACGATGCCTCGGGACAAGAGAACAGTCCCTCAAAACAGGATAGATCTGCACTCACAGCAGATATCAGGCTTCCTTTGTCAGACTCGAACACAGTCAACAATGATAGCAATTCATCTTGCTTCTGGAACATCGGACGCCATGTCTAAGCTTGACATTGTTTTAATCAGTAAATCCGGTGGCTTACAATTCAGTCCAACGTCAGGATAGGTAACGAGGGCAGGTTTATCTTGATCCCCGCAAACGGTGACTGAAATGGGGCCATATGAGGTTGACACCATGTACTCCTGCGATCAAATTGTTAAGACAGCAGAGATTGAGAGAACTGTAACATCGTATCACGAAATGCAGAGACCCTTTAACCCACTCTTAGAACCTCGTTTGGGACATCATGCCCCCGCCAAATTAACGTCGGCTGTACCCACTACACAATCGTAAAACAATATCGACAGCATATCTACGTTCCGAAATTCTACGGCTACTGCCTAACACTTCACATAGAGCTCTATATGACATCTGTAGCGGTCACTTTGAATTCAAGAAGCTTCACTAAGCAATACTAAACTCCCACCACATCCCGTAAACAGAAAATGACTCCGCTCGTCAAGGGTGCTTCATATTGCCATATCCTCGCAATCAATTACCCTTAACGATTGTAGAACCATGTCCAGGAGGTGACGATGAAGTTGCGTTACCCTGCTCTGACTCTCCTATCCACCTAGAGATTCAACTTGGGTGTATTTGAATACGCACTAAGCCAGGACTCTAAAATATCCACCAACTCAGAAGAAGAAAACGCCCATACCTGTCCTCCCCATGGGGCAATGTCCATATCCAGCGCAATAGAATCGCATCCATACTCCATTCTGAATAATATACCCTTGGGAGAATGCAAAATCCCTGAATATCACGCCCCCTCCTTCCACTACATTGAATGACTCAATATCTCGTCTCAAAGCACAAATCGCACTCCCTTTCGAAATAATGTCCCCACCACGCTTACGAACCCAATCGTCCACTTCTTCCGCTTCGATGCACCCTCAAACTCACTATCCCATAACATACGCTTCCCCACTCAGCTCTGATGAGTTTAACTCTTATCTCGAGCAACTCATCTCCTGAAGGTCGCGATTAGTGGGCGACATTGCCAATGGAGGTACAAAAAAACAAAAGGCTCACGTAATGTACATTGATGAGCGAGAGCAGCGAATGTTTACTCGTACTTGAGAAGTAAGGTTCTGATTCTGACAATGCTAACTATGGTTTCATCATCTCACAGGAGATGATGCATGAAGGCTGAGAGCAAGTGACGGGGAGGCTGCGACAGCTATGGTGTGAGTGAGGACGGGACAGGACGGAAGCGGGGACGTAAGCTACTCAACCACGAGGAGGAGGAGGACCCCCATCCTTCGCCCCAAGACTATGCACCAAGTCTGCCTTAAACCAGCCAGGGAAGTCAGTCTTCGTCTCGGCTCTCGCCCCAGCCCTCCTTGCTTTGCAAACCTAGCGTGGTGCCTACCTACTGACTGCCAACTTTTCCTACCCTCCACATTTCCAACCCTGCGGGATGCTGAGTGCCAGCTCGGCCAGATCTCGTGCCAGAAGGCACGAGACTGGTGGGTCTCCCAAGCGCGGTCCTGCCTGCCAACCGGTTGCAGGTTTTCGGTTTCTCTGCAGGTCTTGTGTTGATTTAGGGCCAGATTTGCTGTGACTGTGGCAAATCTGGCGACCACGTTGAGCTGTCTTGTGGGCCGGCTTGTTCTACCAGCGACAGCTCAGCTGGCTGCTGCTACTGCTACTGCTGCTGCACCAGACTCTCTCTCATGATTTCGGAAGCTACTCCCAGGGAAAACTCAGCATGTCTTGACGGCTTTTTGCCACTACCACTCAAATGCAGGATTCCGGGTGCGCTGCGAATCTTGCTATGGATTTAGGTAAGGGAATCGATTCTCATGTAGTCAAGCAAAGCACATGGTGTAGAAGAAGCGTGTTGGCACGAGGCGGAGGCGGGACGGAAGGGCTTCCCAGCGACCATTTACGACTGACTGGGAACGTGAAGCTGGCTTTGTCCGGAAAGGGAGGGAGGGAGGGAGGGACAGGCCCCGCCCGCTTTGTTGGTGTCATACCGTTGCTGATGCTGCTGCAGTGGACATCGTCGAATATTCCATCTTCCGCCTCCATAGCCTGGATCCCCCTTCTCTGTTGCAACGGCAACCCACCCATCTCCACGCAATCCAGGCCTACCCCTCTCCCTCCCTCCCATTCTTTCGCCAGCCTGTCCCCGTGCTGCTTCTCATACTTGGCTGCCAGTTCCCCTCTCAGCTTTGGATTCCCTAGTTCAATATCTGGACTGGCATCGCCCTGGTTTTACTCGGGTATCTATCTGAACCCATTCAGGGTATCAACTCACCGTTACTGAAGCAACTGGTGCGCCGGTGCATAATGGAGCTGCCAGCTGTAGAGCACGTCCAGCCTGGACCCCTTGATTTCCTCGTCCGAGCTGGCATGGAACCCCCCCGCATGCGAGGTTTGCATTGGCTGACAGGGATCCTGCAACTTGTTTGGAGTTAGATGGATTGTTTGGATTAAACGAGCAATTGGTTTTGGATTAATGTGCAACTAATTTTCTATTTGGTGTTAGGACCACATAAAATAAAAATAAATTTATAATTATTAAAAAAAATAAAAACTGGATTGACTCATATTTTTTTAATACAAAACACCAAATATTATCATTACATTTCATGAAATGCATGTGCACCAAGTATGTACATGTTGAAGAGGTTTTAGAACATTAAGGTTCAAATGAATAGACACGAATCTAGGTTGCACTTAATTCTTTCTATCGAAACTAATGACATCCCCCCCCCCTCCAAAGTCGTCATTTAATACTTCGTTTTCTTACAGAAGCAACTTGATTTTTAAAAAAGCATTATGAATATTTGAAACTACATAAATCATAAATAAAACGTGAATTTCACACTGGTTGAATCCCATATTTACTTATATATTTAAATTTCATTTAGCCCGAAAATAACTAATTCGGCTTATAATTATTTTTTACCTTTTACTTTTTTTTCTTTTAGCTCTGTCTCACCAACATTTTCAAATTGGATGCACATATTGGTAACAAACTAGGATAAGATTTTTGGTAGACAAATAGTATGAAATGTGTGCAAATGCAAATCTAACTAAAAGTAAAAAATGAATCGTCCTCCAAAAAATGCGGAAACACTGGCTGTTTTACGATCTTTTAGTGAATGTGGATCTCAATGATTTTAACCTACTTAATAGAATTGAACTTAATATATTCATTTTAAAAACAGATTAAATCAAACTTTACTAGTACAGGCAGATAACGACCAACTTAACAACCAAATATAAAATTACACAAAAGCCTCTCAAACAAATAGATTCACACATACAAATTAAAAGCTTTATGGAAAACAAAGCCAGTATGAAATTCAAGTGCTAAAGAACAGAGGTATAAAGCTGTACACAGTAATCACATAATGTACAGATATTTCCCAATGGCTTCAAGACAAACCAACAAGATATGAACGACCAATACATATCAACTGGAATCATTTGAATAGACTTGAATGTTTAATTCCAGCATAAATTCTGGTCAAATAATCAACACCATTCGAATAAACTAGTCGCGCTCGCTGATGGCCGTGAGGTGCTCGTCAATCTCTTCAGTTGACAGAATGCGGAATTCTGGTTTGCCAACTCTGACTACGCCAACCTGTCATCCAGATGGGTTCCCACAAAAAAATAAGTATTACCGATCAAGATCTTGTAGTGTGCTTCAGTATGTAAAAATATGCTAAAGCCATACATAAGAGTAGAATCGAAAATCAAGAAGTTCTGAGTCATGATCAAAATCATTCAATAGTTACATTGTAGGGAGTATGGACAAGCAAACAACTTCAATACTATAGCAACAATGACTTCAACAATTGATCCATTGGTCGATCTCATAATACTAAAACTATTTATTTTCAGTAATCTTCAAATTTCATCGCACAGACACAATGTAAGCCTTCATGATCCTTCATCTGGAGGCACCCAGTACGTTAAACAATGAACATACTGAAGATTGATAGAATTACGTACAGTGCACATACAGATCACATTATCATTATGTCAAAACAACCCAAAGAATTAACGTATCATAATATTTCACCATGAAAATGAGAATTTGTCCTTAAACGATATTATTGGAAAAAAAACCTCCGCATGCAATATGAACTATATCACAAGAAGTTGAAGCAAAAAGTCTACCTCTATTTCAGTGGGTTTGAAGTCCTCTAAAAGAATCGATTGCAACGCTGAAATTGCAGTCTGGTGAGTTCCTCAGACACAAGAAAGAATTTCATCAGATCATTCCCATACATTGAGACTGCCAAAAATCCACAAAGCCAGACATTGCAAGAATAGGAACCAATGGGAAATAAATTGATACGCACTTGCACAGTGTCTTCGAAGGAAAGTTGTGGATCATTCTTCATCTTCTTTTCCAGGAAATTTACTGCTTCTTGCTCCTTAGAGCCAGAGCTGGTTGCCTGCATAGTGAAACAACATGATGTCAAAGCAAAAAAAATTAAGATCCAAGCTATTTAGCCAATATCTAATATGGTGGGTAGTTGCTAAGCGAATATCATGCATCATAGTAAACTACAAAGTTTTAAAATTACGATTAATTGCCGTTGTTCTCACGAATATTATGTGAGGCAGGAATGGGCTCGAGCAGTTGATTACAGATACTAATTTACTACATCAGGTAAAACGACAAACTATTAGTTGATTCAAAAACTGATACTAAAATTGATATTTGCCGAACATATGGAATAATAACAATGTGACCGACAACTACACTAACCTTATATCCAAAGTAGTGACCAGCCGGATCGCACTTATAAAGCTGTGGACCTTGTTCATCATCAATCCCAATAAGCATAGCAGCTGTAAGGCACCCAAAAATAGGACATAATCAGTCACCTGTAACAGCAGGCACGAGGGTTTTACCCCACTACAATGAAAATAAACCCATCTGATGCAATACATCATTTCAACGGTTCAAGAATATGATTCACAAGAGTACAATGAAGACAGACCAACTTGATCATCGTCTTCTCATGACAGGGAGTGTCTATGATAAATAAAAGACAATAATGAAAGTCTTTGAAGGCATCAGACTTGATGTTAAGTCGATAATTGGTGCTCATAATTCTCGTGTACATCAAGTATTTGAAGTGCAGAAAGACTAGGACTTACCTCTACTCCACAACAACTCATCCTAATGACGTTAATACCCAAACTCACTCAAATCCTTATGGATTTAGATTAACGCCAGCATCCTAAACACTTCATGTTTATCCAACATACTAAGTATTGCCACAGTTCTGAACTTCCTAAACCATCATACAACAAAACAGGATAGATGCCACTATGAGAGGGAGGTAGATGCTCACAAACACCAAGTGGCCGCATGTATGCATGCTGGGTGTAGACTTGTGACTTATCAGCAAGTCTGTTCCAAACAAATCAACCATATTCAGGCAAGGTATAACCAAATCGATACGGCTACACACTCTTCCCGCTGAGGTGCAATGTTATAAAGCAGGCATAGATAGTCGACACCTTCTACTCGTTTTACAGGTCAGGTTGATTAAGACATTATATCTCATGAGATTAGTAAATCATCCAATTCTCGACATGCTGTTAACAGATCTACTAAGAATTCAGGGCTCATTCACCCACATTTTCTAAAATCATTTACTGTTCAGTAGTACTTGCGAAATTGCTGTTAAGAGTGAAATGGAATCAAACATGTCTCACTAACTTAGTTTCAGACATGAAAACACACCTCTTTGCCAAATAGTCAACGGGTATCTCATAACCCAATTTGAACTTGAACTCAGCTGCCTCATTTCGAGCATGAGCTAACAAGGATTTGGCGTCAGCTACATGTTTCGGCACCAGACATCAGACACAAGATTATTAAACTCCGAAAGTATATGAGGACGAAGTAAACAGTCCATCAACTTCATGTGTTCAGAGCTTCGCAAAAACACTACTAAATTTGGCTTTGCCCCATTATACATCTGTAAGTTGTATACTTAAGAAAACAAATAAAAAATATAAAAAACAAAAAAAAAAATGTCTCACCAGTCATGCCGGTGGCAAGAAGACCAATATACTTTGTGACAGCAAAAAGATGCGTGACACTAGTCTGATCAAGCAATTTATCCTGCAAAGCACATCACATACAGAAACGTTACTCATACGATGATGGCCGATATCCAAGGAAACAAGAGCTAACAAATGAAAGAACTTTCAACAACCATCTACCCGAAACCCTAACAAAGACCCTCCAGGGCAATCCACTCACCGGCACTTTCTTCTGAGTCACGAAACACACTGAATCATTCCCACGAACCCCAATGGAAGTAATTCCAGCTGCTTTGACGGCCTTGAAAGCATACTCTAAGAATTCACCAACAACCTCAATCAAATCAAGTCACCTGGTAGCACAAAACACAATCATCGACTCCAACTACGACCCAGAAACAACCAGCGACCATAACCATCATATAAAAGAGCTCAAAAGAACACAAAATCCAATCATAGAAATCCTTTATCTCAGAAACATCTACCGAGAGACGAATTAACCATGCTAAGAAATTTGAGAAATTGCACTCACCAACTTGATATAGACGCCCTTCTGGTGAGAAAATGGTGATGTGCCGATCATACCCAGCTCCCGATCCACGACTCATCTCGATCGAGAAAGACTTGCTGCTTGAGTTTGGTGCAAAACCTTGTCAATATCAGTTTGAGTTTGACCCGGACAGAAAGAAGGGAGTTCGAGATGTTATAACAAACCCTAAACCCCTTTCCAAGGCAAAGCAATTCTCGTTTGAATTATCGCCTGCGAGGATGGTTTGGTTACCGGCTCTGAATTTCTACGGGCACGGTGTAAGGACCCCAACCCTCGTGGTGCCAAGGTCCCTTACCCACAAAGTGAGACCTCGTCCACATCCCAAATCAGGATTGCTTCATTAAAAAAAATTGGGAGTCTGAGAATATATGCCTCACTAATGTAGTAAAACGTTATTTATATCATGATGATTGGCATCAAAAGAATAAAAACAGATAATTCTCAACTAAAATAAATAAACATTTAATCTAGATGAAATGCATTCTTGTTCATGAATATTAATTTGAGATTTTTTTGTAATTTTAATTCTTTTCTAATTTGAGAATTATAAAAATAATAATTTATATTTAAAATTTAAGGAAAGTTAAGGATTATTTTTACAAATTTAATTAATTTATAGCTTTATATAAACTATTTATAAAACTATAAAACATTCTAACACTAAAGACCTTGCTTTATTGTGAAGTAATATGTTTAAGTAATTCATTGATATATATATATATATATATATATATATATATAATCACAAAAAAACACCATACTTAAAAACTTTACAAATATATTTTTATTAATATCATACAAAATCTTTAAAGTTTGAGAACACATAATAATAATTATAATAATAATAATTTTTCTTCTTAATAGTTTGTCTATATGTATATTCATACTTGTGTTTTTTATTTTCTTGATACAGGCATAATTAAATTCATTTGTATTGGAAATTATAGCTGAGCTAAACATTTGCATCAAACTTAATCTTGTACTTGATTACTTTTGAAAGAATTATATTGTTGATTTTCTAAGTCTTTTAGAATTCTTTTGTTTTATGTTAGGTATTCCATGTCCACTAGTCAACTTACAAAAACCTTATATATTAGACCACACTTGAATCAAATATTAACATGTTCTCATGAATAATTAGGAATAAATTTTTGCATTTATCTTTATTAATCCACATTGTGGGATTGTTATTTTTTTTTTATTTTTCTAATATAAATCAATTCTGAATATATCTTATTTTTGTTTTAATAACTGAAATAAAATTAAGTTCTTAATGTATAAATAATTTGAATAATATGCACTTTATTAAATATTGAGTATTTTTTGTGTCATCTTTTTAATCTTCAACAAAAATTGCACACACAATAATAATCATAATTTTTTTTATACAAGCTAAACCACCATTTATTAACATGAAGGATTCTATAGACAATGCTTTTCTAGAACAATGCATCTTCAAATGCATCATTCAAATGATTTGTTCATTCTTAATTAATTGGCATACCCTACATAGAATAATATTTGTACCTTGCTACTATAATGTTCTTTCTATGACTTACTTGCTAGATTGTAACTAGTTATTTGTCTTAGGTCATAGTTAAGGAATCTTCTTCATTATAAAAAATATTGGATATTGATAAAATTAGATGTAAAATAAAGAAAATTCAATTTTATTATTGGACATATCTATTCAAGTTTTTCTACATATTGTTTAACTTATGACAATAAGCATTCTATAGAAGTATTTTATTTTATAAACTATACTATTATTAAAAATTTCTAATTAATAAAAACAAATAAATTATTGATAATTTTATTTTGATAATAGATGCCTAAATAAAAATTTCTATCTAAATACAAAAATATAATCTTTTTTTTATAAATCTACAAACCAAGTCAAAAACTTTTCATGCCAATAATAAAAAAAAAAATTAAAAATAAAAAAATAAAAAAATCCTAAAATCGAACCATATAATGAGATGATAGCATACTTTATTATTACTTTTAATAAATCTTAGTGATATATCAAAGATGAATTATCAAATTTTAGAACAAAAATTATCTAAATTCAATTCTAATTATCAGCTACTAAAAAGGATCTTATTTTGATTAATTTAATAATATTCTTTTCTTAGGATTATAATTTAATTAGAGTATACATAGTTCAAATATTTCACATATAAGAAATTCGAATAATGCTAAAATTACTAAAATAAAAATATACTAAAGAATGAAGAATCAAAATATCTAAACTTGGAGGCAATGTTTATTAAATACAAGTACTTTCTACAAAAACAAAACCATGGAATTAGACATCCTTTATAATAGTAATAATAATAAATAAAAGTTATAAAGACAAAGCTAGCTCATTACAAACCTTTCCACAGTATTAACAATGACACTAACAAAATAATCTTCCAACATTTTGAGAATCAATGGTATTGACATTATATAAAAATATATGCATATTGAGTATTTGGATTTGCCATAGTAATGCACTTTTCTATATGATTTCTGGAAAAACCTATATTGAAAAAGAAACTGTCTCCCTTGTTGTGAAAAAATTCAACCAATTAAATAAAATAATTTATTTCAATAAAAATCAAGTTCAAATGCAACTAAAAAACTCCATATCTTTGCTAATAGAATAAGAAATAATGATTCAATCCTTCATTAATAAATAGATGCAAATATGAGACTCATTTAGTGATGTTGCATCACATCCTAATGTGACCAAAATATTCATCTAACTACTACAGAAAGTCAAGGGTGTCAAAAAAACAAAAACAAAAAAAACACGAAGTGGTGCAGAAGATCGTCAGGTTGGATGCAATTCTGAGGATCTTGTGCACAAATCTCGACAGACGAAGGAGGAATCGGTAATCACAAACCCATGAATCAAAGAGATACAATGCCCGACGTCATCAGCATCGACTGCAGCTATTTGCACGAAGAACATTGCACAGTGCATGACACGGAACAGTATGAGAAAATAGATATACATAGAAACAAAACGTCCATGGCAGTGATCTGATCAACGTGGCGCCGCTCTTCGATCATCCGAAGTGCGGCGCTTATTTACTATGCAAACTTCCAAGCTGTGTTGCTGGGTTGGTGGCTTCCATCCAAGCAGTAGAACATATCAACACTACAGTCCGTCCACCGCACACTGCGTGGGAGAAGCGAATGCACAACACAGTCGCACACTTCTCCTACACATTTCGGCAACGAGAGACCGGGCAGACTTTGCCACCACAGTCTACCCAGTAGTCGGACATCCACCCGGAAGTCGAACCATATTTTACGTACAGCCAGTAGCAGTCGCCGTGTACACATTCCCCTGGAATCCTGCAATAAACCGTCACTTTCTTGCGCTTCGGGACTACTTTCAAGCGTGAACATTTGCTGTTGTTTGAATTCGGAGGGTAGTCCGGGTGTCCATCCTTGTTCTTGTCGCAGTTACGAATCCACACGTTTCCTTTCGTATAGTATTCAGCCGCGATTGCAGTCTCAGCCAAGAGCAACGAGACCAAGATGGTGGCAGCGACCATGACCACAAGCCGTGACCTGCACAAGGAGATATCATATCAACGCAATTGTCAGTGGAGTGAACAAATTACACGGCATCCTGCATGGTCTGTTTCAAGCCTCCCAAGTGCATGTAAGAATGAGACTTTGATCGATCCAGGAGAACACTCACTGCAGCAGCTTCTGGGACCCCATGGCGATGGAAGATGGCAAACTGTCTCTGTCTCCGACGGCGAATACACGAGGTGGTCAGTCACTACACGATGCGGAAATAGATTGTGAGTACCGCTTGGCAGGAAGGCCATATATACGCTTGCTCGGCCACTCACCTGTCTTTCCGACGCCCTTGATGCCTCACGCTCCAAGGCCTTTTGACCTCGACCTCAGGTGCGATGTCACAGATTTTCAACCTTCGAGTGCCACTTGTGAAGCTCCACACAAACATGGAAGCCATCCCCAAATTTCAACATGCAAATTTAACATTACAGAGGCGTATTCCACATGTAAGGTCTAAGCCAGCTGACGTCAACTTTCTAAATATCACTGGACTTTACTAATCTTGTCTAGTGATATTAGAAAGTTAAAATAAGAATATTTTTTTAGAGTATTATAACTTGACAAATAATTACTGTATAATTGTTATAGTAAGTTTTAGTAGGAATTTTTTTTTAATATTTATCAAAAAAAGTTCCAAAAAATATCTTAAAGTTTTGGATTATTAGAATGATTTTGTAGTAAATCAATTATGTACAAATATCCCTAATAATAACTTATGGTCATTGTGGAGGCCGGATTGTATGAGCTATGTAGGATTATGAGATGTATCATTTCTTATTGTAAAAAATTATCTTCTTCCATTTCAAGAAAAAGAATCATGCAATTAATAGAAGTTGCAAAATTAAGGGAAGACCACCTCCCAAAAATACTCTTCAAGAAAAAAAATATCAATTCAAAGCACATCATCTACTCAATTTATGACTATAAAAATCTGTAACAAGTATCTTGAAGGATTTGTTGTGTATAGAGATTGATTTAGGATTTAAAGAGATGCTTTCAATCTTTTGTCTAAATTTTTTGCACTTCATAGTTTATTCATTTGATTAACTTACATTTTTTCTTTACACAAATCAAGACCATATTACAAGCACAACTTATAAATGTAGAAAGGCTTGATGTTTGTAAGTAAAATACAAATCATTGAAAGCTAAGTTCGAATGTATTACAACTTAAGTTACAAACAAGCATGGGATTGTGATCACCCAAACTCATATTCTAAAAAAAATGCTACAATTAGAAAGTCATAATAGACATTGTTTTTTAAAAAAAAACATATTTGTATTGTATATGATTTGAAGTCAAAAGAAGCCTTTTCAATATAGATGTCTAGTACAATATATATATATATATATATAATCTCAATTGAAGAACTAATCAAGATCAAAGTGAAGACCTGTAGTGATGAACTTAGCATGTCGAAAGATTCTAATATATTTTGTAGAGGGTAGTTGCAATATTTTTTAAGAATAGAAAAAATTGTGTTGTATCAAGATTCATGGTGATAGTGATTCACAAGGAAAATTTCCATTAATGCTATTTTATTTGAACTTTAGGCAATCATTACTTGCCATGAGCTAAAGAACTTATTTAACATAGATGAAACTATTCTTAAATTTTGTAGAATCAATTTAGGTGTATGATTTGTTTTTTTTTCTTTTTGCTAATAATGTTTTAAAGTTTATTCTATTTCATTTTTTTATAAAAAAAATGCTACACAACAAGAAATTGAGAGACAAAAAAAAACTAGGTAGATTTTAATTTATTATAAAATTATATTGTTTTATAAATATTTGATAGAAAATTTAGTAACTTCAATATACAAGTCAAGAAAAGTATTATTATACATGTATTTTTATCAAATTTTTAAAAAATAACCTCATAATGTAAATGAATATATATATACATACATTTTATTTCAAAATTATATAAATTATCAAATTTATAATAAGTTATATAATTTTTTTATATTTATATAATATTATTATAATTTTCTAAAATTTTGGATTAACTTTCCTAGTATTTGATTGATATGGATTTGTAAAAACTATTTTTAATTGAAAAACAAATATATCTTTTCATTTATTTAAATTTTGAATTTTAAATTTCTTTAACTTTTTTTAACAAAGTAGTATTTTTTTAGATACAGTAGTTTATTTGGCATATATCTCTTCTTTGATATAAAAATCCTTTAATGGTAATATCATAAACATACATCAGCTTTTCAAAGGTTTTATTGAATCTAAAAAGTATGTTAGCAAAGGCAAAGATCAATTTGAGGTAAAATAATTTTAAAGGCTTTGAAACTAGTTATATTATTATTTTCAAAGTAGTATTTTTAAAAATAAAATGATAAATTATTTTTGAATACATATATATATATATGTATATATATATATATATATATATATATATATATATATAGAGAGAGAGAGAGAGAGAGAGAGAGAGAGAGAGATTAATTTGTTTAGAAAATAAAATAAAATAATGCTATATTTCTTCATCTTTGAATTTTTAAGAAATAGATTCAAATTCAATTTGCATGTCTATACCAAAATATTTTAAACATGTTCAATTAAAATTTGATTAGTTTCTTTCTTTCAATAATCTTTTCTAGATCTATATGTATTAAAAATGTAATATAACTCCATTACTAATATTTGACATTTATATCTTCTATTTTTTCATTCTTTTGTACCTATTAATATGGTTGGATTGCTTATGTAGATAAGGATATTGTTTTTAGTGATAATCCTTTTTCTATAATTATAGAGGTGATATTTTCTTCTCTTTGTGTTTTGCAATTCAAACATTTGATAACATAAAATAATAATCAATTAATAAAATAGGATTAATTATTTCTTTTGTGATATTCTTTATGTAAATATCAATATAATTTGTAGTTATTTTGTTATAAGAAATCAACCTTTTCAAACCTTATTATTTATATAATTACTCTTTATTCAACTACAATATCTTAAATATTAATTTCTATCTAAATTATATTTATATAGTGGAAAATATTTTTTTATTTTTTATTGGAGTTTTATAATTTAGAAATAAAATTATAATTTAATATATACGATAAATTTTATTAGATAATATTAAAATTTTAAAAAATGATGAATTCTTCTTAAATTAATTTTTTGAATCCGTACATTAATAAAGGCTAAATTGCACTAGAACTTTATTTTAATTCTCAACTTACTATTAATTGATTTTATACATATATAATAATTTAATTTTCTTAAAATTTTAAAAGATTCTTAGAACTTTAATAAGTTAGAATCTTTTTTTTGTACTAGGCTCTAAAATCTCAATACTAGAAATTTATATTGAATATATTTTAGATAAAATTTTGAAATAATTAAAATAAATTATATATATATATATATATATTTATAAGAACTATATTTTGTTACATAATAATAATGATTAACAAATCATGTTAATTTTTTAATATTTAAAAGTATTCTAATAATTTCTTATTATTTATCATTATATGAATTAGATTATTATTGTAACAAAGAATATATAAGATATTTGTATTATTAAGACATAAAAATAGATAGTTGGAATCATACTTGAAAAGTTATGGAAGTTTCTAGAATTAGGGCTAAATTAGTAGATCATATAGGATCCATTGATGAACATTCTAGAAAGAACTTAGGATAGTTATTTAAGTGGGATCCACTATAGAACCTTCAAAAAGGAATTTAAGGTGGTTATTTAAGTGGGATCCATCATTTAGGAACATTCTAGAATGTCCAAGGTGGTAAAAAAAAAGTATAAATAGGACTAGCTAGGGCCTTTTAGGCATCTGGTCAAGGATGGCTTCAGACCTTCTTTCTTAATAAAGTTCAATTTTGCATCTTCTTGTTCAATTTTTTTTTGTTCTATTTTTGTTTGCACAATTTTGTCTTTTGTGTCTTATTCTATTTAGTTCTTCTTAGTTTTGTTTTGGTCTATTTTGTCTTACTTTTTGATGAAGTTTTATGTGACTATGGATTAAAAAAGTCTTGGACTCTGAAGGTAGAGTGGTCATGTTTCATTGGTATTAGAGCAATTATTAGACTATTCTTTGGTAGTTTGTCAATAGCCATCATCTAGTTTGAGGTCAATTATTGTGGTCATATTAGATACTATGTTGAGGCTATTATAAGCTAGTTCTAAAAAATCAATCAGAAGGTGAAAAGGCATTAGAATAGTGGAGTCCAACGAGAAAATTACAACATAGAAGATATGGTGAAGCAATTCCTGGTAGAAGTTCAAATACAATATTTCTTAGGGCATATAGCTACTTTGCAAGGGCAAATAAAAGCCTCAATGATAAGGAAGTCAATATTTGCTAGACTAAAATTGAATAAGCCTAATACATACTTTAGGACTTCAAAACAAGAAGATGTATGTCAATGGTTCTTCAACATGTCACAATACCTCTAACTATCTACGGCAAATACCATTAAAGGAATTATATATGCAGCAAGGTATTTTAAAGATGCGGTAATCATTTGGTACCAACATCGAGTTCAAAGCTATGGAGCTTAAGGTGGATTTTGTAATTGGAAGGAATTTGAGACCAAGTTTAAGAATCAATTTTGGCCCATCAATGTAGAGAAGATAGCATGCAATTAGTTCGCAAATTTTATATAATCTACATTGATGCAAAATTATGTTTCTTGATTCAAATTCCTATGTCTAAAATTGACAATGTTTTAGATGCAAAGATGATGGATCGATTTCTACAAAGTTTAAAACTTGGTAGCCAACAAAAGATGGAACTAACGAATTTACAAACATTTGAAGAGGCAATTAGGATTGCAGAGAGAGTCAATGCTATAGATTTCAAAAATCATGGAATATGACCTATAATACAAAGTCTTATGCCACTATCTAATACTATGGCATAACAATCAATGCTAGTTGAGATTAATGCCCTTCAATAATCATTGATACCACAAAGACGACAAATATTGGTACAAAAGGGATTGCATTTTTATTGTTGAGAGCTAGGCCATCAAAATAGAGGTTGTCCAAAAGATCAAAATTCAAGCACCAACAAAACAAGGTAGGTTCACAGTCTTAAAATTCACTAAGTCTATAATGAGAGAGAGAAGAAAACAAAGCTTCTTAATAAAGGTGCTAATGCCAATATTAGGGATAACTATTGTCTCTCGAAGACAAATGATATGGCTTTAAATAACTATAAAAAGAGTCAATTAGTATATCTAATGGGACTATTAAGAATATAATCATATCGAGTGCTTATAGATTGTAGCTCTAGCAAAAATTACATCTTCATTGAAATTGCCAATAAACTTGGGATTAAAACCAAGATAATCAAAGAAGGAAGTATATACCTTGGAAATGATTGAAAGAATGTATTAGATGAAACATATCAAAAAAAGCCTTAAGATTGACTGATATCTACGTCCTAAGAGAGAAGTTTAAGTTACTAAAGCTAAGATATGATGTAATTCTTTGTATGCCATGGCTAAAGGTGGAAAATAAGAAAGTTGATTAGGTAGCAAGGACAATCTCCTTGAAAGATGGTAGATGCAAGATGAATCTTTGTACCTCTACATCACGTGAAGAGAAAAAACAATCGACAACCAAAGAATTACTTATAGAAATGACTTTTATGAAGAAAAAAATATAGCATAAGTAATTGGTATATATAGTAGTTCCAAATCTTACATCAATGGAAGAAAAGACAACTAAAGTAGTAGAATGAGCAGAGCAATTCATACAAAAATATTGAAATATCTTTCTAATTAACCTATCTATTGGCAAGCCTTTTGATTAAGGTGCCTCCTTTCAAATAGAACTATTATCTAGAGTCAAACTAGCAAGTCAGCCAATTCATTGCCTAATATCAAATAAACTTGAAGAGCTATGAAAAAAAATGTTGGAAAAACTCTTGAAAAATGAGCTTATTTGAAAAAGCACATCACTGTAGAGAGCACTTATACTCTTTGCACCCAAGAAGGATGGTGGACTTTAACTTTGCATTGACTATCAAGGCCTCAATGAATAGACTATTAAAAATACATAACCACTTTGATGTGTGGATGATCTTTTTGATTAACTTTGAAGTGTGACCATCTTTAACAAATTAGATCTTTTGAGTGGATATTGATAGCCACCTATTATAAAAGAAGATATTAAAAAGACGACATTTTGTATGTACTATGGACATTTTGAATGGCTTGTTTTACCTTTTGGCCTTACCAATGCTCCAGCCTCTTTCATGGATTACGTGAACAATTTGTTTGACGACCTTTTGATAAGTATATAATAGTTTTTATTGATGATATCCTTATAGATAATAAAATCTCTAAGAAGTATGAACAATACCTATAAGAAGTACTACTCCAGCTATAAAATAGTCGCTTTTATTGCAAGCAATCAAAATATGAATTTTGGAAGTCAAAAGTCACATTTTTGGGGCATGTGGTGTCTTCCAAAGGCATGCACATGGAACAAAATAAGGTGAAAGCAATGGAAGATTGACCAACTTCCAATGATGCTTATTAAGTCTACTCATTTTTAGGCCTTGTTGGATATTATTATCATTTTGTTTTAGAATTTGCGCACATTCCTATATCATTAACAAACCTATTAGAGAATGATACTCCATTTGAATAAAAATTGGAATAACAAAGCACCTTTGATAGGTTAAAAGAGGCACTCATTACTACTCCAATATTACAACCATATGATCCCAACCTTCCTTGTATACTTCACTTGGATACTTTTGACTTTATTATTAGAGTGGTCCTTCAATAAGAATTTGGTAAGGGCCTTCAACTTGTGGCATATAAATCACAGAAGCTCAAAAAGACAAAGCGCAATTATTCTACAAGTGATCAAGAACAATTAACAACTATATATGTGACAAAGATGTAGCAATACTACTTGTTAGAGAAGTAAGTGGTTGTTTGGACTGACTATTGATCTTTTCTACATAATTTGTATTTGAAAAATATAAAATGATAACATCATCGTTGGGAAGAATAATTGTAGCGTTTTGATATCCAACTTGAGTACAAGCAAAGGCAATAACATATTATGCTAGATAACTTATCATAGAGACTAGATTTAAAGATTGAATTGAAAGACAAGAAAAAATCTATTATTATTAGTAATATCATTTCAAATCTAATCAAAGAAGTAGAATAAAAAGAAGCTATACATTAGGATGCTTATTTCAAGATGGTTAATGATCAACTGAAAGTACATAAAATACAATATGAAAATTATAGTCTTAGTGATGGCTTGCTCTATTTTAAAAAATAAATTTATGTACTTCACAATGCTATACTTTGGATGTGCATACTTCAAAAAAGACATGATATTCTAATATTTAGACATCTAAGACGAGTGAAGACTCTAGAATAAATCTCAAGGATATGGTTTTGGGCAAGTTTGGATCATGACATTTGACCTATTGTATGCTCTTGCGAGTCATGTCAACATAATAAAGCATGCAATATAATATCTCTTAGACTATTGCACCTAATTCTACTATCTACGACATGTTAGGAACAGGTGACTATGGATTTTATTACGTATTTGTCGCAAAAGCCTTATAATTATATCATGATTACGGTCTTTATGGATTGACTTTCAAAGTAACTTCACTTCGCCGTGGTGTGCTCAGATATGGATGTTCCAATATTTGCACGGGTCTTCTTTGATACTATCTTTTGTCATAATAGATTATTTGGTATCATCGTTTTAAATTGGGATTCATGCTTCATATGAAGCTTTATTTAAGCTACTAAGCACATGACTTACCATATCTATAGCCTTCCATCTCCAAAAAAATTGACAAACAAAGTGTGAAAATTAGATCTTAGAGGATATGGTGTAGGCATTTGTGGTAGTTCATCATAATAGCTGAGATGAATATTTGACACCCTTAAAATTTGCTTACAATGATAGTATTTAAGCAAATATCTATCATTCACTATTTTTTTTAACATTGATTAGCATCTAATTATGCTAGCAACCTTCTATTATCTGATCGACACCAAGAATCTAACAATGGACGAGTCTATGTAATAGCTTACAACGACCTTACAAGAGGCACAACACCGCTTTTTTTTGCATAGAATTGGTAGAAGTAATATGTGAATAGCTACTAAGAAGATAAGCCCTTGTGAGAAGTTGATTACATGCTACTTTTCAATGCCAACTTGCCACTGATTACATCAATCCAAATCTACAAATTTTCACCTTGATGGATTACTTCTTTCTATATTTTTATAATAATTTTTGGTGTTGTATGTCACAGACATACAACTAAAGAAGATTTTAGAGCTTCTAGGAGATTTTAAAAGATTCTAAGAAGATTCTTATAGATCTTAGAAGATTCTAGAAGGTTCTAATAGATTCTAAAAAAGTTTTAGAAGGTCATAGGAAATCTTAAAAGATTTTAGGAAGCTTTAGATGATTTAGGAAGTTGCCAAAGAAGAATCTTAGGCTTGCTTTGTTTCCAAGCTTCATGAAAACTTCTCAAGAAGCTTCTTAGGACTTAGTATATATAAGAGTCAAGGCTGAGGAGATCCTCAATCTTCACAATTCACTTCTTGTGGTCTAGTTAGGTCCTTCTTACCTTGTATCTAATTATTATTCCACTATCAAGCTAATTCCATTTCTTGATCTTGAATCCTTGTCTTATATACGATCCTTAATAGTTTATCAAAACTACTATAAAATAATATTAAAAGCTTGGTCTTTCTTAACAGAGAGTAGATTATCCTTCTTCTTGGAAGTACTATAACATTCTAGAAGTTGTGAATTTCTTTCTCCTAGACTAATATTGTTCTTTTCTTAATATTCTTTTGATTTTTTTCATTATACCATAGATCAATTTTTTTTTTCTTTAAATGTATATGTTTTTTTATTTTCTATGGCAAAAGATGGAAAAATCAATATAATAGATTCTAAAGAGATCAAACTAGATTCTATTATAAATGCTCTTGAAGCATTGAGGATCACGATAGAGACTTTGTCAAAACACAATAAAGAATTGTATATGACCATATATAATGGTCAAGGAACTGGAGTATTTCAACCACCACATCAAATTGCAATAGAGTTTTCAAATTCTCAAACATAAAAGATGCATCCACTCAAGATAATGTTTTAACAATAGTAATAGCAAAAGAACCAAGGATCACCCTTCCAAAAAAGTTTGATGGTACTCACTCAAAATTTTGTAGCTTTATAAACCAAGTACGACTAATCACCTTACTTCAATCTCAATGATATTTCACTAAAGCATCTTTTGTTGGTTTGGTTGGAACCTTGCTCTCAAGTCAAGATTTATCGTAGTTCACTCTATTATTTGAAAAGAATTCTCTTATATTGCACAATTTTGAAGTATTTTTGGAAGCATTCGTAGAAGCATTTGATACACATAATAAGATTCATTCTTCAACAACTAAAATTCATAGCCTTCAACAAAAAACGTATTTTTCATCAATATATGCCTCAAATTTTGAATAATTAGTATGTGATATAAATTGGAAAGAAGATTCATGGATGAGCCAATTTCATTGGAGATTAAGGAACAATGTCATGGACTTATTGTTGTCTATGCCAAATCCTCAAACACTCAATAAAACCATTAGTCAAGCTATATGTAAAACTAGAGGATTGTGTATTTCATGCACTTCAAGTCAAATTTATAAGATATATTATTTCCAACAAAGGCCTTTTTATGGATCCAAAGAAATTACAAGCAATCATTGATTGTACAAAGTCAAAAATTATATGTGATTTCTAAAGCTTTCTTAGATTAACAAACTTCTATAGATGTTTTTTAGGAATTATTCCAAGATCGCTGCTCCACTTATGCAATTGATTTACAAGTACAAGTTAGATTGGAGCTCCAAAGCACAAAAAGTTTTTCTAAGCTTAAAAGATGCTTTTACAATAGCTCCAATTTTGATACATCAAGATTTCAACAAGCCCTATTTTATAGAGACTAATACATCAGACTTTATATTAGGAGCATTCTTGTTGCCATATGGAAAAGATGGCAAACTTCACCCAATTGCATTCCATTCTAAAAAATTCTCAATGGCAAAAATCAACTATAAAATCCATGATAAAGAATTGCTTGCCATCATAGATTATTTCCAAGAATGGTGCTATTTTCTTGAAGGTGCCTCTCATCAAGTGACTATATATATAAATCAAAAGATTCTTAAATATTTTATGTCAGCCCGAGTCTTAAACTATCGCCAAACACTATTATAATATAATATGACTATATAGTGAAATTATAATCAAAATTAAATTTCTAATTAATATCTAATTATCTTAGTTTAATAATAATTTAAGAAATCTAAACATGGCTTTTATAGAAATTTCTTACATTATTTTCTTATCTTAATAATTAGTAGATTGAAGGTTGGTTACTATTTTTATCTTCTAAGCTGTAGAGACTCTTTTACTATCTTAGAAAGACTATATATTGATAAAATTATATTAAAAGAAGTAAATATATTAGTATTGATACTAGGATTAAGTTGAGGTTAGATTTGGGCTAAAAAACTCTTAGGATAGGTTAGATTGATACTCAAGGATCAACCATTTGTGAGACAGGGTCAAAATCAAACCTGTGGTTACTAAAACAACCACCTAGGGCAAAATAGGGGGTCATTTGAAGATCGGAGATTAGAATTTGAGAGCTAGGTTAGAAATTATTTCAAAGACATAAAAGTGATTTTGATAGGATTTGTTTGAACTTGGTAATTGTTATTGAAAGTCAAGGTTTATATTGGCAACTTGAGATTTATGCAATGAAATTAAAGCTAGTACTTTTGGTTAGTTTGTAAAATTGGTATCACATCTATAGTTAAAATTTTGATAGTGCTTGATTAATTAGGTGTGCTAAGTGTATATAAAATTTTGTAATAGTCCAATAGTATAATTGAGAGATGTCTAGGCTTTGGTACAAAAATGTACCAAAAGTTGGTAGTTTGGAATTGGGTAGGATTTCTATGATATCTGAAGATCTATTAGTTGAATCAAGGAAAAATTTGGCATGGTATTGTAGGATTTGAAGATCAAGCTACACATCAATTTTGAGTTGAAGTTAATTGTTGGATAAAGAGAAATCATTGTTGAAATATTTGCATCAACTTTCAAGTTGGTGGCCAAGTAACATTAGAGTGGTTTTTGGACATTTTCTCACAATTTATAAAGTTGGATTGGAGTGAATTCATTTTGAAGCACATAAAAGACTTATAGTAGCATTTGTGTGTAATTTTTTTTTCCAAATGAATGGTTAGATCATGAGTTAAAATTTGCTAAAGCTTGTTGATTAGGATTAAAGTTTACAAAGAAAGTTTGAAATTACCTAATTATTGAAGTAATAAGATAATTTGAATTTATGTATGGTTGAAACTACTAAGAAGAGTATTTTTGAGTACTTTTTATTAGATTTAAGTACTTTTGAATTAAAATTAAAATTACATTCTTCTTATTAAGATAAAATATATTAAGAATTTTTGAATATTTATAAAACACAATCCTACCTTCTACAACCAGATGCCTAGTATATTTTCAAATAGGATGACATATAATATGATAGCAGGTTCAAATATATCTTTATCACAATTAGATTTTTGAATCATATATTGATTTGAGAGCCAACAAGGGTTATCAAATGTATTATTAAGATGTTCCTACTTTGAACCAAAAGAAGGCGAGGCAATATACGATCAACAATAAGCAACTCTATTAAAGTCTGAGTAATTTCATCTTCGAGCAACTAATGTATCAATGCCAATAGATTTATCATTTCTTAATCAAGTTTGTAAAGCCTTATCCACAAACCCTCTTATACTTAATATCAATCATCTTCCAATAACCTTCCTGAAGAGTCTTTTTAATTCAAGATTGAAAATATCATCTTCTTTTAAGAAGAATATTTGCTCATTCTTGAAGGGCCAACTCGCATGTGCATTCTTCAAATATGCCATGACTTCCCTACAGCTGGACATTTTAGATTCAACAAGACCTTAGAACTTCTTTCTAAAGACTTTTGATGGCCTAAAATGTAGAAAGATATTAAGGAATTTGTACTATCATGTGATACTTGTTCAAGATCAAAGAATCCTTGACACCAGCCATCTGGACTTCTTCAATTCCTTTCTATTTGAAGACAACAATGGTTATTTATCTCCATAGATTTCATTACACATCTTCCACTATCAACTTTATTTGACACTATCTTCATAGTTGTTGATTGATTGATTAGGATGGTACATTTTATACCTTGCAAGAAGTAAATTATTGGTAAAGAGACACTAAGACTCTTTATTGACAATATCTATCATTATCACGGGTTACTAAAAATATTATATCAGATCATGGGCCACAATTTGTATTAAGGTTTTGAAAGGTACTCTTTAAGATTTTTAATGTTGACATCAACCTTTCTTTTGCCTTTCACCTTCAAATTCATGGCCAAATGGAGCAGATCAATTAAATTCTTCAGCAATATTTGAAATGTACCATCAACTATCAACAAGATGATTGGACTTCCTACTTGTCATTAACAGAGTTTGTATGTAACAACACAATCCATGTATCTATGTAACAAACGCCATTCTACTCAAACTAGAGTCATTACCTAAAGTGGATATGATAGAATCTTCAAAGTCGACAAATCCAATAGTAGAGAAGTTTACTACAAAGATGGCCAAGCTTTAAGCAATTATAAAGATTTTCCTAGAAAGGGCTCAACAATGTCATAAGCTAGTGGCAGATGAATTGAAGAAGGAACATTTTTCATTCTAAGTTAGTGAAAAAGTGTGGCTCCTTCGACGCAATATAAAAACCAACAAACCATGTGATAAGTTAAACTATCAGAGATTGGGACAATTTGTTATTTAGAAACAAATCAATAATGTAACTTATTGCTTAGAATTATCTTTATCCATGAAGATTCATCCAGTCTTTTATGTTTCACTTTTGAAAAGGTATAAAGAATTAAACATATTAGATCAAAGACAACCACTACTTCCTATAATTGAAATCAATGATCATATTGAATTTGAGATAGAAGAGGTATTAGATTCAAGGATAAGACATAGAAGGCTTGAATATCTGGTCAATTGACATAGATATGCTATCAATAATTTTATATATGAACTAACTTGCAATCTTATAAATACTTAAATGAAGGTTCAAAAGTTTCATCAACAACATCCATCTAGACCAAAAAAGGTAAAATGAAGAACAATAGCTTAATAAGATGGCTTCACCATGAAGATTCTTAGTTCTTGGCTTCATTGAGAAGGAGAGGAAGCAGCCTCTGAAGAAACAATTTTTTCAAATATTTAGAATAGTATACGTCAATAATTCAAATTCACAACCATGTTCTGTTTATATTCTTTTAGTCTTCTCTATTTTGTGTGATTTAGATAGTCAAGAGATAGACAACCTCCTTGTCATACCATCTCAACTAAGTACTTTGTGAAGATGACCTGAAGATGATGAAGAGCTGCCTAAACCACAAAGACATCAAAGGATATCTAGTAATAGGTTGTTGGTAATCATGTTTGAGGTACAACTTACTTATGAAAGATTCCTAAAAGGAGTGTTTGTAGGACAATTCCATAACAAAGATATCGAAGTTCATGCTTGGTTACAAGTAGATGGCATGGAACACTAATAGCTATAAGGGCCTATAAACTATTTGCTTCGCAAAAAAAAATTAGAAAATATAGCTCATATCGTGTGACAAATCTTCAACTTCTTACGCATATATTGACTTGCAATAACATTGCTTCTCAAAGATCTTGAAGCTAGATGAGGAGGTGATGTCACAAACATATAACTAAAGAAGGTTCGAGAAGATTCTAGAAAGTTCTAAAAGATTTTAAGAAGATTCTTATAGATCTTAGAAGATTTTAGAAGGTTCCAAAGGATTTCAATAGATTCTAAGAAAGTTCTAGAAATTCATAGGAGATCCTAAAAGATTCTAAGAGGCTTTAGATGATTTAGGAGGTTATCAAAGAAGGATCTTAGGCTTGCTTTGTTGTCAAGCTTCATAGAAACTTCTCGAGAAGCTTTTTAGTACCTAGTATAGATGGAAGTCAAGGCTAAGAGAATCTTCAATCTAAACAACTCACGTCTTGTAGTCTAGCTAGGACCTTCTTGCCTTGTATCTAGTTATTGTTTTAATATCAAGCTAACTCCATTTTTTGGTCTTGAATCCTTATCTTGTATATAGTCCTTAATATTTTATATTGCCTCGAGTTTCACCACATATTTGGGTCCATCTAATCTTCTATATTTTGTAATTGAAAGAATTTCATAACTAATCAAAGTGCTTTCCGAATTGACACTACCTACCACCACCACTAGTTGTAATTGATCATCAACAAGAATATGAAATAGGCAGCATTTTGGAGCATTGCTACCTTTGTTATGGCAATGGATATCCACAATTTTAGTATAAAGTTCTTTGAAAAGGTTATATCATCCATGATTTAATGTAGGAACTTGTACAATACCTCACCTATTGCCCAGTAAAGGCTTTCTAGGCATTTAGTCAAGTATGGCTTTAAACCTTCTCTCTTTGTAAAGTTCAATTTTGCATCTTCTTGTTCAGTTATATTTTGTTCTATTTTTATTTGCACAATTTTGTCTTTTGTATCCTATTCTATTTAATTCTACTTAGTTTTATTCTAATCCATTTTTTTCTATTTTGTGATGAGGTTTTATATGGCTATGGATTAGAAAAGTCTTAGACTTTCAAAATAGACTAGTCTTGTTTCAATTACAATGTTTGCTTAACTTCTTTGACTATTTTTTATATTTTATTTTTATTAAAAAAAATAAAACTAAATTATATTGGTTTTTAGGAGATTATCTTAGCCTTGCATGTAATGATTTTTATCTTTTAGATATTGGTGTTATAATAATTTTACATAATTTTCTTTATCCAAATTATTTATTTATTATCTCTTAGATAACCAATTATGCATGAAATTACTTAAAAAATAAATTTATTTAATATATTGAAGTTTTGCATTAGATATAACAAAACATTTATATCATCTTTTAAATAAGATCAAAAATTGATTAACATAGAAATTTTTACTCTAACTTATATTTTATGTAATTTTTTAAATTTGATAGTATATATTTAAATAATAGATGTTATTTGTCTTAAAATCCTTGACATCATACCAAAAATATTTTTTCATTATTATTTTTTCAAAAAGATATCTTATATTTTTAGTTTTAATACTTTATTTAAGCCAAAAATTATGAAATTATTGAAGAGAATAAACCACATAAATAATATACTAATAAAATAACATACCTGAAAATTCGACATAAATAAATTCATTGCAGAATTTAACAAATGAAAGAGTAGTTATAATGTTTCAACAAATCTTTGAAAATAAGACAATTACTTTTCAAACTTGTATAGAAAATCAATCTTAAGATCAAATTTTTTATTTTATTAAAAAGTATATTTTAAATTTTTATAATTATTTTTTAAAAATATCAAAATATTAAATAATTTTTTATATTATCTTTATGATTATTATCACTGAGTTATAATTATTTTGGCAATGTTTGATTATTCAATTATTACATGTAAATATTTTTAAGATAATAGATTTAATCAAAAAATATTTACATCTTATGATTCTTTTTAAATTTGACTTGACTTAATAAATAGAAATTTTTTTATTTACATAAATATCTATATTTTAATAGATACTAGTATTTACAAACTCACTTTGAAAAATAATAAAGAATCTAAGATTTAAAAGAAAATTAGTTTTTTGTATAAAAATATAATTTCTAATTATTATACTTAATTTACATAATATATATATATATATATATATATATATAGAGAGAGAGAGAGAGAGAGAGAGAGAGAGAGAGTAATACCTTACCTAATTAATATCTTTTAACAAATATTCCTTACTCAGCAGATAATATTTGTTGGAATGGAGTTTATTTGTATGTATATATATATATATATATATATATATGTGTGTGTGTACATATAATTAATAAAAAATAAAATTATAAACTGATTGAAGAATAAAATCCTAATTATATGAACTAAATACTGTGATTTACATAATTACAAGGTTAGTTTATAAGTTGAGGTATACGAAAAATAAAGTGGTTTGTTACAAAGAATTTATTTGAGCTGCAAGAATGTTATTGCTTTGGACTATATCAATTAGATGAAATTCACTCAATTATTCTAATTTGAAATAGACACATGCTTTAATCTATTTTTTAAGATTTAGTGCATTATAATTTATACATGCAGTACAAATAAAAATATTAATTTTTTAGAATAATACTACACTAAGTCATTTTCTATTAATGCAATATCATTTCTTAAAAACAATTATTGAGCTCAAGAAATTCTTTGCAAGTACTTAATAAAAGTATAAAAATAGAAAAAAAATGATACAAAAATTAATGATGATTACAATTATTACTCATATTTTTTTAAAAAAAAGTCCTCAAATTATTGAATTTTATCTAATAAAAAAATAAAAATATTTTATATCTTCAAAACAAAGTATTTGACCAAAATTTCTACTTCAAGATTCACATCTTCTTTATATAGATCTAGAATTATTTTAAAATAGATTGGACTTAATTATACATATTTTAAGAAGACTAATACTTTAAAGTAAATATAAAGTACATAATAATCTTTAAGGAATGGTCATCTAAAGACACTCACCATCTTTATGAAAGAAAAAAACGAAAAAAAATGATCATAACAAACAAAAAAAAAAAAAAAAAAAAAAAAAAAAAAACACACAAGAAAACACATGCATGGTTTTGGCCAAAAGATGTTGTATATAACATGATATTATAGTTGCAATGAAAGATCTAAGATAAAATTTGTACCTTACAAGCTTATGTCTTGAAACCATGCAACAGAAGCTAAAATTACCAAATCAACAACCAAACAATACTTTCATAGCATCATAGTTAGCTTAAAGTTCAAATATAAAAATACATGAAAAAAAAATTCAAAGAACACAACTTGGTGAGAAGAAGGCAATAAAAAATTATAATATTACATAATATCAAATAAATCATAAAACCTTGTATAATTTATAAAAATTCCATATATTAAGGCTATTAATTAGATAAGGAATATATTTAACCATTTTTTTCTTATTTATATAGTATAAATTAATTATAGCTCTTTTCTTAATAAAAAAGAAGTCCAATATAACATTTCTAATAGCACAATATTTATCCTATTTAATAGGTACTAAAACTATTTATTTAATATTTTTTAAAGATTTTAATGGCTTCAATACTTAAATTTGTGAAACTAAAATTGCATGCATATGTTCTTATAAATCTTAGTTTAACAACTTTTTTTTTTAATTATTTTTACATACATGTGATTTTATATTTTTTAATTCAACAAGGCATTGTCATTTCCAAATAAGATACTATTTTTTATTTAAATTATATTCTAAAATTTCAAATTCTTGTTATTAAAAAATAATATTTTTTGTGTAATTTAATTCATTTTAATATTTTTATGGCTTCTATAATTATTTGATTAATTATTTTCTTATAATAATTATATTAATTACTGATTTGAGGTTCTTTTAAATTTGATAATCTTTTACATATATACCAAGAAAATTTTATTTAAGATTTAAAACTTAATTGCAATCAACTACCTTATATAATCAGGATGCTAATAAAAAAAAATTAAAAATCTTTAATAAATCATGTTATAACTAAAGTATGTAGAAAAATTAAGAAATGGTTAAAATTTCTTCTTTTGATTTATAAACCAACCAAAACAATTATAGCATAATTATAATTTTTATTATGTAATTAATACTATAATATATATTATTGATGTCTTTAAAAGAAATATATATTATTCAAATATTTTTATCTTAAAATAAAAACATTAATAAGATTTTTTTAGAATTTATATTTAAATACTTGAAGAGGTTGCAAAAAAACTAATTAGTTAAACTTAAGAGACTAAAACTAAAAAGATCACCAAAGAAGGAGAAATTAAATAAGATATATTAATTCAAGCTAAGACCAATTTATGAATATGATTAGATATTGGTGTGTAATTAGAATCTAGACAATAAATGTCATAGAATACAAAAATTTGTACAAGGGTGATTTAGGTTATATACAATAATGTTACTAAATTGTATAAATATTTAAAAAAAAAACAAAAAAATAAAAAATAAAAAGAAAATAATGTATTGTTATATAATTTTAAAATAAAAAGTTAAATAACAAATTATATGTATATATATATATATATATATATATAGATGGAGTTGTTAAAGCCACATCCCAACTTTGTTAAAGTTACACCCTCCTTCATACCTCATGATCTATTTTTGTACAAGTCCCATGTTTCCTATCCTATCCATGCTACTCTATCTCACCCACCCTCTCCTCCCCCTTGTCTCAACCCCACTACCTTGTCGCCACCCTCTATACCACAAATAATAAAATTTTATCATTATATGTATCATAGTTTTAAATGTAGGTATAGCAACTTTGAACTTAGTCTTTTTTTTATATCTAAACTATAACATACTTTAATTTTGTTGTCTTAATAATCATAAATTCCTTTATAAGTATAAAAATTCACTCAATATAATATTAAATTATAAAGGAGTTAATAGATCTTAGATAATGTATATATCTTAAAAATTAGAAGAAAATATTTATATATATATATATATATATATATATATATAAAGAAAGAAAAATTTATAAGATTCTAATAAGCTTTATCAATCTATAAAAAAAATACAACATAAAATTTTAAAACAATATTATTTATATCATGTTATTAAAATTAATTTATAAATGTAAAAATTAAATGCATAAAATTCAATTAAATAGTAGGAAGATTGCATATGTACATAATACAAAAAATAACCTCTAAATAAAGTATATATTTTTTAAAAAAAATATTTGATTTATTTTTATTTTTGAACAATTTATTGCCAAGACCATTAACTTTTTTTAATTCAAACTTTTAAAAGAAGTTTCAACACGTTTTTACAAGATTTACTTAAATATTTTTATAATATTCTCATACATTTTGTAATAGTATGTTGTGTTTAAAAGTTACCACTATAATAACCACTATGTTTAATTAAGGACATGTGTTTATACATTAGAAAAATATAAGCAATTAACACCTAATTACTATTATAAAACCTTTCATCATGTAATAATGAAAAGAACTAGCCATCACAATTAAATTTCTATGCAATAATATCAAATTTCTATGATATTATTTTGCAAATTATTCCTAAAATTGCTTAATTATGCGACATGTTACAAGACATAATTAATAAGAAAATTTAGCCATTTCATTGAAATATTTAAGAATAAAAATAAGAATAAATCTATGAAGTACATATATTTAAGTGATTTATAGTAAGTACTATATTATATTGAAAAGCTCAAGGTTTAAAACGCATATTTATTATGAATGGTACTATGTATAATATTTGAATGAGAATGCATATTAAATCTGAAGGTCTTCAATCAAATATGAAAGTAATATTAAAAAATTATTTATTTTATAGAATAATATTTTTAATTAATTATAAAATTAAAAACTAAAAAATTAAAAATTATGCCTTATTTAAATAGACTATGTAAATTATTATGTGTATTTAAAATCACTTAAAAATACTAACATGAGATTTTCATGTTTTATATATGCATTTAATGTGACATGCTATGGATGGTAGGGTGGGATTAGAGAAAGTAGGCATGGAGTGGGAACAAGTGGCAGAGTCAAGATCAGCGGATGGAGATGGAGTGGTGGAGTTGGGACATGGAAGTGAGGATGAGGGACGTGGGATAAGAATAAGGTGGAGAACATGAAACTTATACAAAAATGAATCATGAGGAAAGAAAGAAGGTGTGGCTTTAACAACTTCCTATAACTAATAGATTAATAAATAAGTTTTATATTGAAATCTTTACAAAAATGGTTTTTTTTTATTTTATAGGATTATAAATAAAGCAAGTAAAAATAGAATAGACATGAGACCATTGCAAAGAAAAAATCTAAATTAATATTAAAAAGAAAAATATATTTAAATCAATCAATAAATCTTTTTATATTTTTAGTATTATCTTTTTAGTATATTTGAATCATTTAACAACCAAGTCTTCTTAGATCTAAAAAATATTATTGAAAGAAAGAAACATATTAAATTTTAATTGACTATGTTTAAAGTATTTTGGTAACACAATCACATTAAATTTGAAATAATTTCTTAAAAATTGAAAGATAAAAAAGCTTTGTGAAATATTTTATTTATAAAATATAACCTCTCTCTCTCTCTCACTCTCTCTCTCTCTTGCTCTATCTATCTATCTATATATATATATGAATAAAGAAATTTCATCATTTTATTTTTATAAATGTTACTTTAAAAATAATAATATAAGTAGTTTTAAAGCCTTTAAAATTATTTAACTTCAAATTGCTCTTTGTTCTCATTGATGCACTTTTTAGATTCAATAAGACCTTTGAAGTGCTTATATACATTAATAATATTACTAATAGAGGAGTTTTATGTCAAAAAATAGATATTTTCCAAATATACTAACTTACACAAAAATATATAATTTTTGGTTAAAAACATTTGGTGACACAATTTTTTATAGATTTTTTTATTAAAAAACATTATTTACAAAAATCATAGTAATTAAATATTTTAAATTTTGATTTTATAATGAATATTAAAAAATTATAATAATATTTTATATAAAATAAATATTAAGTTTTATATCTTAAATTAAAATATTAAGAAATATAAAATAATATAGAAATTTATATAATAATATAATAATTTAAATAATTTAAATAGTAAAGAAATTTATATAATATATATAAATTTATATATTATTTAAATTTCTATATTATTATTATATTATTATATAAAATTTAATTTCTATATTATTATTGTATTTAAATTAATATATTAAAATTTCTATATTATTATATAAATTTCAGTATTATATTAAAATTTCTATATTATTTAAATTTAGAATTATATTAAAATTTAGTATTATATTAAAATTTCTATATTATTTAAATTTATATAATAATTTCAGTAATATATTAAAATTTCTATATTATTATATAAATTTCTATATTATTATATAAATTTCTATATTATTATATAAATTTCTATATTATTATATAAATTTCTATATTATTATTGTATTTAAATTAATATTTTAAAATTAATTTCTATATTATTATATTAAAATTTAATTAATTTCTATATTATAATTATATTAATAATAATTTATATAATATAGGAATTTAAATAATATATAAATTTATATTATTTAAATTTAAATAATATATAAATTTATATATAATAATATAATAATTTCTTAAAAGATTAAGAAATATAGAAATTTATATAATAATATAATAATTTAATCTATACTTTGATATTTTTATAATTTTTAATTTATAATTAAATTGCTCTAAAAATTAAATAGATTTTTGAAACTTAAAATGTTTATGATATTTTCCTATCTTTTTTTTAACTTTATTGTAAAATGAAAACAAAAAATTTAAAAGAATTCAATGAAAATATATAAGAAATATATATGTATATATATTCATTAACATTTATATCTACATATAGTAAAGATTCTTTACTGAAATTTGATAAAAATACATGGATAATAATACTTTTCTTGACTTCCATGCTAGAGTTTCTAACTTTCTACAAAATATCTAAAATACACTACAATTTCATATTAAATTAAAACCTACCTTGTATTTTCTTAGTCTATCAATTTTTTATCGTGCAAGAATTTTTTCTAGAATCATGCAATAGAATAAATCTAAACACAATGTTCAAATATATATATATATATATATATATATATATTTATACACTTCAATTGATCTTACAAAACCTTAAAATAGTTTCTTCTATATTAAAAATGTCCTTTGGCTCATAGTAAGCCACGATTATCTAAAATTCAAGCACAATAGCATTAATGGCTTTCTGCTGTATGGATTCATTGTAAATCTTGATGCAATACAATTTTTTTTTTAATTCTTAGAAAGCTCTTCAACTATCTGCTAGGAAATATAATAGCATCCTTGGACATGCCAAGTTCATCAACAAAAGCCTTGACCTTAATGAGTTCTCCAATTGAGACGACATATTTCTTTTTGTATTAACCATCCTCCTTCCTCTTCAAATCATAAATAATTCAAAGATGTTTTTTTAGAATGGTCAGTGTCTATCATGGCGTCCAACCTGTGGCATATTTTTAAAATATGAGTTTGGGTGATCACAATCCCAAACTTATTTGTAACTTAAGTTGTAACAACACTCTAACTCATCTTTAGATGATTTGTATTATACCTACAAATCTTAAGTCTTTCCACATTTATAAGTTGTGCTTGCACATTTATTGCTTGATTTGTGTAAAGAAAAAGTGCAGATTAATCAATGAATAAACTATGAAGTGCAAAATATTTAGACAAACATTGAAAGCACCTCTACAAATCCCAAATCTATGCATAACAATTCTAGTTTTTAAAATAAAAATAAATAGAATACCTAGTCCTAAAATTTTAAAATACCACATATTACATAAAATATAGAAGATATAAATCTCAAATATTATTACTGGAGTTATATTACATTTTTAATATTGACAGATCTAGAAAAGATCATTGAAAGAAAGAAACTAATCAAATTTTAATTGACCATGTTTAAAATATTTTAGTGTAGATACACACATTGAATCTGAGTCTATTTCTTAAAAATTGAAAGATGAGGAAGTATAGCATTATTTCATTTGATTTTTGAAACAAATTAACCTATATCTATCTACATACATATTCAAAAATAATTTATCATTTTATTTTTAAAAATGCTACTTTGAAAATAATAATATCACTAGTTTCAAAGCCTTTTAAATTATTTAATCTCAAATTGACCTTTGCTTTTACTTACATACTTTTTAGATTCAATAAAACCTTTGAAGTGCTGATGTATGTTTATGATGTTACTAAAGGAGTTTTATATCAAAGGAGAGATATATGCCAAATAAACTACACCAAAAAAAAAAAAAAAAAAAAAAAAAAATCTTTGTTAAAAAATTTAAAGAAATTCAAAATTCAAAATTTAAATAAATTAAAAGTCGCATTTCTTTTTCAATTAAAAATATTTTTCACAAAAACCATATCAATCAAATACTAGGAAAGTTAATTCACACTGAATATTAAAAAATTATAATAATATTATATGAATAATTTGTTCACTCCACTGAGAATTGTGTTATGAATTCTCCTTGTACAGGTCGCGGCTTGTGATCGTGGTCGCTGCCACCATCTTGGTCGCGTTGCTCTTGGCTGGGACTGCAATCGCGGCTGAATACTATACGAAAGGAAACGTGTGGATTCGTAACTGCGACAAGAACAAGGACGGACACCCGGACTACCCTCCGAATTCAAACAACACCAAATGTCCAGGTCTGGAAGTAGTCCCGAAACCTCGTTTTTTGCAGGCGTCAAGGGCATTGCGTATGCGGCGACTTCTATTGGCTGTGGGTAACATATGGTTCGACCACCGAGTGGATGTCCGACTACTGGGTAGACTGCGGTGACCAAGTTTGATTCTTAAACTTGGTCTCAAATTCCTTCCAATTACAAAATCCACCTTAAGCTCCATAGCTTTGAACTCGATGTTGGTACCAAATGATTACCGCATCTTTAAAATACCTTGCTGCATATATAATTCCTTTAATGGTATTTGCCGTAGATAGTTAGAGGTATTGTGACATGTTGAAGAACCATTGACATACATCTTCTTGTTTTGAAGTCCTAAAGTATGTATTAGGCTTATTCAATTTTAGTCTAGCAAATATTGACTTCCTTATCATTGAGGCTTTTATTTGCCCTTGCAAAGTAGCTATATGCCCTAAGAAATATTGTATTTGAACTTCTACCAGAAATTGCTTCACCATATCTTCTATGTTGTAATTTTCTCGCTGGACTCCACTATTCTAATGCCTTTTCACCTTCTGATTGATTTTTTAGAACTAGCTTATAATAGCCTCAACATAGTATCTAATATGACCACAATAATTGACCTCAAACTAGATGATGGCTATTGACAAACTACCAAAGAATAGTCTAATAATTGCTCTAATACCAATGAAACATGACCACTCTACCTTCAGAGTCCAAGACTTTTTTAATCCATAGTCAAATAAAACCTCATCAAAAAGTAAGACAAAATAGACCAAAACAAAACTAAGAAGAACTAAATAGAATAAGACACAAAAGACAAAATTGTGCAAACAAAAATAGAACAAAAAAAAATTGAACAAGAAGATGCAAAATTGAACTTTATTAAGAAAGAAGGTCTGAAGCCATCCTTGACCAGATGCCTAAAAGGCCCTAGCTAGTCCTATTTATACTTTTTTTTTACCACCTTGGACATTCTAGAATGTTCATAAATGATGGATCCCACTTAAATAACCACCTTAAATTCCTTTTTGAAGGTTCTATAGTGGATCCCACTTAAATAACTATTCTAAGTTCTTTCTAGAATGTTCATCAATGGATCCTATATGATCTACTAATTTAGCCCTAATTCTAGAAACTTCCATAACTTTTCAAGTATGATTCCAACTATCTATTTTTATGTCTTAATAATACAAATATCTTATATATTCTTTGTTACAATAATAATCTAATTCATATAATGATAAATAATAAGAAATTATTAGAATACTTTTAAATATTAAAAAATTAACATGATTTGTTAATCATTATTATTATGTAACAAAATATAGTTCTTATAAATATATATATATATATATATATATATAATTTATTTTAATTATTTCAAAATTTTATCTAAAATATATTCAATATAAATTTCTAGTATTGAGATTTTAGAGCCTAGTACAAAAAAAAGATTCTAACTTATTAAAGTTCTAAGAATCTTTTAAAATTTTAAGAAAATTAAATTATTATATATGTATAAAATCAATTAATAGTAAGTTGAGAATTAAAATAAAGTTCTAGTGCAATTTAGCCTTTATTAATGTACGGATTCAAAAAATTAATTTAAGAAGAATTCATCATTTTTTAAAATTTTAATATTATCTAATAAAATTTATCGAATATATTAAATTATAATTTTATTTCTAAATTATAAAACTCCAATAAAAAATAAAAAAATATTTTCCACTATATAAATATAATTTAGATAGAAATTAATATTTAAGATATTGTAGTTGAATAAAGAGTAATTATATAAATAATAAGGTTTGAAAAGGTTGATTTCTTATAACAAAATAACTACAAATTATATTGATATTTACATAAAGAATATCACAAAAGAAATAATTAATCCTATTTTATTAATTGATTATTATTTTATGTTATCAAATGTTTGAATTGCAAAACACAAAGAGAAGAAAATATCACCTCTATAATTATAGAAAAAGGATTATCACTAAAAACAATATCCTTATCTACATAAGCAATCCAACCATATTAATAGGTACAAAAGAATGAAAAAATAGAAGATATAAATGTCAAATATTAGTAATGGAGTTATATTACATTTTTAATACATATAGATCTAGAAAAGATTATTGAAAGAAAGAAACTAATCAAATTTTAATTGAACATGTTTAAAATATTTTGGTATAGACATGCAAATTGAATTTGAATCTATTTCTTAAAAATTCAAAGATGAAGAAATATAGCATTATTTTATTTTATTTTCTAAACAAATTAATCTCTCTCTCTCTCTTTCTCTCTCTCTCTCTCTCTCTCTCTCTCTCTATATATATATATATATATATATGTATTCAAAAATAATTTATCATTTGATTTTTAAAAATACTACTTTGAAAATAATAATATAACTAGTTTCAAAGCCTTTAAAATTATTTTACCTCAAATTGATCTTTGCCTTTGCTAACATACTTTTTAGATTCAATAAAACCTTTGAAAAGCTGATGTATGTTTATGATATTACCATTAAAGGATTTTTATATCAAAGAAGAGATATATGCCAAATAAACTACTGTATCTAAAAAAATACTACTTTGTTAAAAAAAGTTAAAGAAATTTAAAATTCAAAATTTAAATAAATGAAAAGATATATTTGTTTTTCAATTAAAAATAGTTTTTACAAATCCATATCAATCAAATACTAGGAAAGTTAATCCAAAATTTTAGAAAATTATAATAATATTATATAAATATAAAAAAATTATATAACTTATTATAAATTTGATAATTTATATAATTTTGAAATAAAATGTATGTATATATATATTCATTTACATTATGAGGTTATTTTTTAAAAATTTGATAAAAATACATGTATAATAATACTTTTCTTGACTTGTATATTGAAGTTACTAAATTTTCTATCAAATATTTATAAAACAATATAATTTTATAATAAATTAAAATCTACCTAGTTTTTTTTTGTCTCTCAATTTCTTGTTGTGTAGCATTTTTTTTATAAAAAAATGAAATAGAATAAACTTTAAAACATTATTAGCAAAAAGAAAAAAAAACAAATCATACACCTAAATTGATTCTACAAAATTTAAGAATAGTTTCATCTATGTTAAATAAGTTCTTTAGCTCATGGCAAGTAATGATTGCCTAAAGTTCAAATAAAATAGCATTAATGGAAATTTTCCTTGTGAATCACTATCACCATGAATCTTGATACAACACAATTTTTTCTATTCTTAAAAAATATTGCAACTACCCTCTACAAAATATATTAGAATCTTTCGACATGCTAAGTTCATCACTACAGGTCTTCACTTTGATCTTGATTAGTTCTTCAATTGAGATTATATATATATATATATATATTGTACTAGACATCTATATTGAAAAGGCTTCTTTTGACTTCAAATCATATACAATACAAATATGTTTTTTTTTAAAAAACAATGTCTATTATGACTTTCTAATTGTAGCATTTTTTTTAGAATATGAGTTTGGGTGATCACAATCCCATGCTTGTTTGTAACTTAAGTTGTAATACATTCGAACTTAGCTTTCAATGATTTGTATTTTACTTACAAACATCAAGCCTTTCTACATTTATAAGTTGTGCTTGTAATATGGTCTTGATTTGTGTAAAGAAAAAATGTAAGTTAATCAAATGAATAAACTATGAAGTGCAAAAAATTTAGACAAAAGATTGAAAGCATCTCTTTAAATCCTAAATCAATCTCTATACACAACAAATCCTTCAAGATACTTGTTACAGATTTTTATAGTCATAAATTGAGTAGATGATGTGCTTTGAATTGATATTTTTTTTCTTGAAGAGTATTTTTGGGAGGTGGTCTTCCCTTAATTTTGCAACTTCTATTAATTGCATGATTCTTTTTCTTGAAATGGAAGAAGATAATTTTTTACAATAAGAAATGATACATCTCATAATCCTACATAGCTCATACAATCCGGCCTCCACAATGACCATAAGTTATTATTAGGGATATTTGTACATAATTGATTTACTACAAAATCATTCTAATAATCCAAAACTTTAAGATATTTTTTGGAACTTTTTTTGATAAATATTAAAAAAAAATTCCTACTAAAACTTACTATAACAATTATACAGTAATTATTTGTCAAGTTATAATACTCTAAAAAAATATTCTTATTTTAACTTTCTAATATCACTAGACAAGATTAGTAAAGTCCAGTGATATTTAGAAAGTTGACGTCAGCTGGCTTAGACCTTACATGTGGAATACGCCTCTGTAATGTTAAATTTGCATGTTGAAATTTGGGGATGGCTTCCATGTTTGTGTGGAGCTTCACAAGTGGCACTCGAAGGTTGAAAATCTGTGACATCGCACCTGAGGTCGAGGTCAAAAGGCCTTGGAGCGTGAGGCATCAAGGGCGTCGGAAAGACAGGTGAGTGGCCGAGCAAGCGTATATATGGCCTTCCTGCCAAGCGGTACTCACAATCTATTTCCGCATCGTGTAGTGACTGACCACCTCGTGTATTCGCCGTCGGAGACAGAGACAGTTTGCCATCTTCCATCGCCATGGGGTCCCAGAAGCTGCTGCAGTGAGTGTTCTCCTGGATCGATCAAAGTCTCATTCTTACATGCACTTGGGAGGCTTGAAACAGACCATGCAGGATGCCGTGTAATTTGTTCACTCCACTGACAATTGCGTTGATATGATATCTCCTTGTGCAGGTCACGGCTTGTGGTCATGGTCGCTGCCACCATCTTGGTCTCGTTGCTCTTGGCTGAGACTGCAATCGCGGCTGAATACTATACGAAAGGAAACGTGTGGATTCGTAACTGCGACAAGAACAAGGATGGACACCCGGACTACCCTCCGAATTCAAACAACAGCAAATGTTCACGCTTGAAAGTAGTCCCGAAGCGCAAGAAAGTGACGGTTTATTGCAGGATTCCAGGGGAATGTGTACACGGCGACTGCTACTGGCTGTACGTAAAATATGGTTCGACTTCCGGGTGGATGTCCGACTACTGGGTAGACTGTGGTGGCAAAGTCTGCCCGGTCTCTCGTTGCCGAAATGTGTAGGAGAAGTGTGCGACTGTGTTGTGCATTCGCTTCTCCCACGCAGTGTGCGGTGGACGGACTGTAGTGTTGATATGTTCTACTGCTTGGATGGAAGCCACCAACCCAGCAACACAGCTTGGAAGTTTGCATAGTAAATAAGCGCCGCACTTCGGATGATCGAAGAGCGGCGCCACGTTGATCAGATCACTGCCATGGACGTTTTGTTTCTATGTATATCTATTTTCTCATACTGTTCCGTGTCATGCACTGTGCAATGTTCTTCGTGCAAATAGCTGCAGTCGATGCTGATGACGTCGGGCATTGTATCTCTTTGATTCATGGGTTTGTGATTACCGATTCCTCCTTCGTCTGTCGAGATTTGTGCACAAGATCCTCAGAATTGCATCCAACCTGACGATCTTCTGCACCACTTCGTGTTTTTTTTGTTTTTGTTTTTTTGACACCCTTGACTTTCTGTAGTAGTTAGATGAATATTTTGGTCACATTAGGATGTGATGCAACATCACTAAATGAGTCTCATATTTGCATCTATTTATTAATGAAGGATTGAATCATTATTTCTTATTCTATTAGCAAAGATATGGAGTTTTTTAGTTGCATTTGAACTTGATTTTTATTGAAATAAATTATTTTATTTAATTGGTTGAATTTTTTCACAACAAGGGAGACAGTTTCTTTTTCAATATAGGTTTTTCCAGAAATCATATAGAAAAGTGCATTACTATGGCAAATCCAAATACTCAATATGCATATATTTTTATATAATGTCAATACCATTGATTCTCAAAATGTTGGAAGATTATTTTGTTAGTGTCATTGTTAATACTGTGGAAAGGTTTGTAATGAGCTAGCTTTGTCTTTATAACTTTTATTTATTATTATTACTATTATAAAGGATGTCTAATTCCATGGTTTTGTTTTTGTAGAAAGTACTTGTATTTAATAAACATTGCCTCCAAGTTTAGATATTTTGATTCTTCATTCTTTAGTATATTTTTATTTTAGTAATTTTAGCATTATTCGAATTTCTTATATGTGAAATATTTGAACTATGTATACTCTAATTAAATTATAATCCTAAGAAAAGAATATTATTAAATTAATCAAAATAAGATCCTTTTTAGTAGCTGATAATTAGAATTGAATTTAGATAATTTTTGTTCTAAAATTTGATAATTCATCTTTGATATATCACTAAGATTTATTAAAAGTAATAATAAAGTATGCTATCATCTCATTATATGGTTCGATTTTAGGATTTTTTTATTTTTTTATTTTTAATTTTTTTTTTTATTATTGGCATGAAAAGTTTTTGACTTGGTTTGTAGATTTATAAAAAAAAGATTATATTTTTGTATTTAGATAGAAATTTTTATTTAGGCATCTATTATCAAAATAAAATTATCAATAATTTATTTGTTTTTATTAATTAGAAATTTTTAATAATAGTATAGTTTATAAAATAAAATACTTCTATAGAATGCTTATTGTCATAAGTTAAACAATATGTAGAAAAACTTGAATAGATATGTCCAATAATAAAATTGAATTTTCTTTATTTTACATCTAATTTTATCAATATCCAATATTTTTTATAATGAAGAAGATTCCTTAACTATGACCTAAGACAAATAACTAGTTACAATCTAGCAAGTAAGTCATAGAAAGAACATTATAGTAGCAAGGTACAAATATTATTCTATGTAGGGTATGCCAATTAATTAAGAATGAACAAATCATTTGAATGATGCATTTGAAGATGCATTGTTCTAGAAAAGCATTGTCTATAGAATCCTTCATGTTAATAAATGGTGGTTTAGCTTGTATAAAAAAAATTATGATTATTATTGTGTGTGCAATTTTTGTTGAAGATTAAAAAGATGACACAAAAAATACTCAATATTTAATAAAGTGCATATTATTCAAATTATTTATACATTAAGAACTTAATTTTATTTCAGTTATTAAAACAAAAATAAGATATATTCAGAATTGATTTATATTAGAAAAATAAAAAAAAAATAACAATCCCACAATGTGGATTAATAAAGATAAATGCAAAAATTTATTCCTAATTATTCATGAGAACATGTTAATATTTGATTCAAGTGTGGTCTAATATATAAGGTTTTTGTAAGTTGACTAGTGGACATGGAATACCTAACATAAAACAAAAGAATTCTAAAAGACTTAGAAAATCAACAATATAATTCTTTCAAAAGTAATCAAGTACAAGATTAAGTTTGATGCAAATGTTTAGCTCAGCTATAATTTCCAATACAAATGAATTTAATTATGCCTGTATCAAGAAAATAAAAAACACAAGTATGAATATACATATAGACAAACTATTAAGAAGAAAAATTATTATTATTATAATTATTATTATGTGTTCTCAAACTTTAAAGATTTTGTATGATATTAATAAAAATATATTTGTAAAGTTTTTAAGTATGGTGTTTTTTTGTGATTATATATATATATATATATATATATATATATCAATGAATTACTTAAACATATTACTTCACAATAAAGCAAGGTCTTTAGTGTTAGAATGTTTTATAGTTTTATAAATAGTTTATATAAAGCTATAAATTAATTAAATTTGTAAAAATAATCCTTAACTTTCCTTAAATTTTAAATATAAATTATTATTTTTATAATTCTCAAATTAGAAAAGAATTAAAATTACAAAAAAATCTCAAATTAATATTCATGAATAAGAGTGCATTTCATCTAAAAGGTTATTAAAGAAAAAAAGTATTAAAAAATGAGTTTGCTTAGCCACAATAATGATTGCATAGTTGAACTCTTGAAAAAATTAGTTTTATAAAGATTGCATAGTTGAACTCTTGAAAAACTTAGTTTTAGAAAGATTGTATATTTTTATTTAAAACCTTTTTTTTTTAATAGAAGTGAAATTTTTTTAGAAGGTAAAAGAATATACAATCTTTGTCTTTCTATTATCAACATCTAATTTTTTTTTTTTTAAAAAAATAGATAGTATATATGGTTGTAAAATATAAAAGAAATATATTTAAAATTTAAAAATTCCAAATTTCTATGGTTTTTGAAAAGATATATTCTTTAGATTCATAAATATAATTATTATTTAGTTTTTTATTTCTGTTTTAAATTTAAGATTTATATTTTTAATATTAATATATTAAAAAGGTTTAACTCTAATAAAATAAGTTATTAAGTCATGAAAAACAAATAATGTCATGCCTTTTTTCTCACAAATGCACCATGTGTTGACTTCTCCAAGGCTTTTTTTCATGAAAACAAATGCATCAAACTTTGCCTTTGATGCAATTCTATAACAAATAGCAATAGATGAAAAACTTCATCTAATAACTTTCTATTCCAATAAATTTTTAGCAGCCAAGATTAATTAATCCACAATAAAGAGGACTTTGCAATTGAGGATTCATTTAAGAATAGGATCATTATTTAGAAGGTGCCTCGAATCCAATCACTATTATCATGTTATGTGAAGCCTTATTTGAGAATGTACCGAGCACCTCACTGTAGAAGGTAGAAGGAAAATTACAACAACAAGATTCTAATTTTAATAGAATTTTAAATAAATCCAAATAAACCTTAATAATTCTAATCAAGCTTTAATCAAATACAATGAAACCTCAAAGAAATTACAAAAGAAGTATGAAAAAATCCTGAAGAAATTCAAAACATGTATAAGAATAAAATTTTAAATATATCTTAAATAAATTTGAATTTTATTTTAATTTAATCCTAATTTAAATCTTAGTAGTCTTTACTTAAATCCTAAGTCAAATCCTAATTAAATCCTAAACAATCCTAAAGCCAAAAAAAATCTTAAATCGTATCCAATTCCTAAATCCTAAACCAAATTCTAATCAAATTAATCTAATCCTAGGGTGATTTTGAACCTCAATATCTATCAATTATATTATTGATCTTGCTTAAGATTTTATATACATCTTAATTATTAAGTTGGTAATAAGCACTCAAAATTTGAAGAAGATCAAATCTAAATTCTGCTTAGGTGTTGGCTAGCCTCCTACTCTAATCTAAATATTGAAATTCTAGTGCAAATATTTCTTTTTGTGAATTGTTAAATTGCCTCCAAAATATACTTAAACTATTAAAAATCAAGTCTAGTCTCAATACAAATAGCAATCACTTCAATCTAATCAATAGATTGCTAAAAATCGTAAAAATAATCACTAACTCTCAAATTCCAATTTATGAGACCTCAATCCACAAAAACCTTCATGCACTTTGATCTAATTTTTGGGTTGATCTCAAAATTTTCACACACCCTAACAACTAAAACATAAATATATTGCCTAAAATTCACTTGTATGCTTACTAGAAAAAACTCAAGAAACCCTCAATTTTGTAAATATAATTTTATTTTCAAAATATAATCCAACCAAAAATAAAATTAACTTTCAAAATCTCCCAAAAACTGAATATTAACTCAATTGACATATAACCAATGCTTACAAATCTCATTGCAAGTTTGCTCTCAAATTCTACTCTTTGATCTTCCAAAAGAATTATGGAATTGCCATTGATATGTAGTTTTGTGCCTTGAAATTTGATTTTGACCTAGGTTGATAACTTATTTTTTTTAGGTATCAATATTTAGTAATTTGAGGTATTTTTTGCTTGAACCTATTGATAACTCCCTTCCTAATATGCCTATATTACTTACTTGTCTCATTTACATTAATTTGAGGCATTTATGCTCCTTCAAAACAAATAGAAGTACCTTCTTTGAAAAACAACATTAAGACAAAGCCTTTTAATATCTTCTTATTATTTATCCTTGTTTTTCTATTACATCCTCTTATTAGGCTCTTCTATAAATACATCCATGTTTTTATTTTTTACCATATAGCGGTATTATTACATATCATTGTGTATACAAATCACAAGAATCTTGAGTATTTCATATCAGCATGTGTTTTGAATCGTCACCAAGCTTGTTGGAGCATGTGTTTATGAAGATTTGATTTAAAGAACACTTATTTATTTGAAAAAAATAAGGATTTTTGGTATTGTATTACATGTGTTCTTGCTTGAGAATGCACCAGGCGCCTTGCTATAGAAGGTAAATAGAAATGCAAGAATAATCCTATCAAGTTTAATAACATTTTAAATAATCTTAAGTAGATCTCAATAATTGTGATCAAAATTTGACCAATTCAAAAGAATCTTAAAAGAATCTATAAAAGAAATATAAAGAATCTTTAATAAATACTAAAAATAAAATCTTAATATAATCTTTATTAAATCTTAACCAAATCTTAGATCAAACCTTTATGAAATTCTAATGAAATTCTAAATCCTAGAAAAATCCTTGACCAAATCCAAAACCAAATCTAAACAAACTGTAGATCTTAAACAACTCTTAATAATCCTACAACAAATAGAATCTCAACAACTAATAATCAAACTGTTGATATGAATTCAAAATTTTTATATTTTATAATATCTTAGTTAGAAAAAATTACAAGACTTATGAAATCAATTGTACTTACCAACTGAGAGAAATAAAAGATAATCCAATCAGGTGTTAAGTAGTCTCCTACTCCAATCTATATGCTGTACTTCTAATGCCAATATCTTCTTCTTCAACCATTGAATTACTTCTAAATTTTAACTAAAATGTTACAAATTGAATTTAGTATCCACACAAAAAAATTCACTTCAATTCAATTGACAAATTACTAAAGATCTTGAAAATACTCACTGATCTTCAAACTCTAATTTCTAATACCTCTATCCACAAAAACCTTTATATTTTAATCTAATTGCTTAATTAATTTCAAATTTTTCACACACATTAACAACTATCATACCAACATAGTGTCCAAAATTCACTAATATACATACCAAAAAACTTAAGAAATCTTCGAATTTATAAATATATTTTTATTTCTCTAAATCTAAACCAACTAAAAACATCATTAACTTTGAAAACCCCTCAAAAATTCAATATTGACTTAATTGACATAAAACAAATGCCCAAAAATCTTTTCTCAAGTTTTCTCCCAAATTCCATTCTTTGATTTACCAAAGAACTTCCGAGTCACCTTAAATTTATGATTTTGTGCCTTAAGATCTGATTTTTATCTAGGTTGACAACTAGTCCTCTTTAAGTATCAATTCTTGGCTTCTTGAGGTAAATTTTGCTAAAATCTATTCTTAATTCTTTCATATACATGAATATTTTATTTAATTTCCAAATATACTTTATTTTGCCTTATTTATGGCCTTACAAAGTAAATAGAAGCCTATTTTGTAAAAAGGCAGTAATAGCACCTTATATTTTTATTATCTTTTCGATTATTACCTACATTTCTAAGATAATCTGCTATAATATTTTAAAATAAGATCTTCTATAATATAATTTTTTTCTTCAATAACTATGTTATATTACAACATAGGATGCTCTTTCTAGATGTTTTTATCTTACATCAATTGAAAGAAATGCATCTACTGATCAACAAATAATGATTTTCTTGAAATTAGAGTATTTTCAACTTTGAGCAATAAACTAAATATTAACTATTGATTCAATATTTATCAAGAAAATTAAATCAAGTATGTCCTTTAATTCTCTTGTTCATGATATCAAGAATACTTCTTGTAAGTCTTATGATACTTCTAAGTTTAAGTTTAAGAACAACCTAGTCTATTTTTGTCACGGCCATAATCATATAAGCTAATAATTACATATAAAAATAGGTAGAAGTAAGTAAAAGTAGATAAAAGTAAGTTAATTCTATAATATTTAATATAGAAGCTTCCTAGAAACTTCCTAGACGCTGCTTTGACTTCATAGGTATCTTTAATTGACTTTTTGGATTAGAAACGTGGTCAACAAGTTGGCCATGTGCCACACATGTTGTTAGCTTGAAGATCAAGCTAACTATGTGGCCCACACGTAGAAAAACTTGCCTTGTAAGTCAAGGCATGTGTCCTACAAAGTCAAAACATATTGGAGGTCCTATAGAATGTCGCCACGTAGCCCCTAGTTAGATAGTATATATAGAGACAAGAGTGAAGGCTTCTTCACTCTTGTCAACTCCTTTCTTGCTTCTAGTCTAGTTTCAAGGGTCTCTAGTTTTCTTGTCTTTTGGCAATAGCCAATCTAGTTTCTCTTTTCAATATACATACTTATTATTCATATTTTGTTACTTTTCTTTGAGTGAAGGCTTACTTGTCTGAACTATTTTTTCATCGAGTTCTTGTCCTTGACAGATTGACAAGAGTGCACTTACAATATCAAAGCTTTGTTTTTCTTGAGTAAGAGTGGATTACCCCTTTCTCTTGACAAGGCATAAGCGTATTAGAAGTTTGCGGATTACCCACTTCTAAACTGATATTGTTCTTAGTATCTTCTTTGTTATCAAGTCTTTCTTTTCTTTTGTCTTGAGCAGTATCAAACAAATTTTTCTTCTTAGTGTCATTATGGCAGAGCTTGTTGAAATGAAGAGTGCAATGGCATAAATGCAAGAGCAAATGAGGGAGTTAATGCTTGCGATGCATCAACTCAATTCACCAACACATGAAAGAACAAGAATAGCAGAAAGTTGAGATATAGAGATGATCGGAGCTGCTTCAACATCTACAACAAATCATGTTCCTTCTCCAATTGTACAACACCTTATAAGCACTAGAGAACCAAGAATTACCTTATCCGAGAAATTTGATGGTACGAGATCAAAGTTTCGAGGGTTCATCAATCAAGTACAATTGGCAATTGAACTTCAACCGCAAAGCTATCCAACTCCAGGATCACAAGTCAGGTTTATTGGCACTCTACTTTCTGGTTCTGCATTATCATGGTTTTCGTCTTTTCTTGAACAACGAAATCCAATATTGGACAATTTGGAAGCTTTTTTGGCAGAGTTTCGATCTATGTATGGTGAACACGATGTAACTCGTGTTGCAACAAATAAGATCCGAATTCTGCGACAAGGAAATCGCTCAGTAACAGTGTATGCTTCACAATTTTGACAACTTGTAATTGACATCAAGTGGGATGATGCTGCACTCATCAGTCAATTTCTTTATGGATTGCAATACGAAGTAAAGAAATTGATGCTCAACTTACGTCATCCTCAAACTTTGAGTCAAGCAATCGATTTTACAATAAAATGTGATAATCGACTTTTTGAATTTCGATCCAAGAATCATTCACGGGAACCTCAACGTTATTAATCAATGGCAACATCAACATCTTTGCCAAATGTACATTCGAAAATAGAAGACATGCAAATTGACGCGGTGCGTTTTAAACCCCTAACTGAGCAAGAAAAGATTCGTCGTCGTCAAGAAGGATTATGTTTATATTGCGGAGAACCTAAGCACACTACTCAACATTGTCCAAAGAAATGACGCAACTATAAAATGAGGGGTACGATGGTCAAAGAAGACAACATGTCAGAAAACGGATTCGTCCAGCTACAATAGGGACCATGCAGCTGGAACCTTATACAATCCCTAATGAAGGTCCTATCCTCTCCTCAAAACCCTCTCCTTGTTTTATAATAGACTTATATTTAGGACCTAAGAATTACAAAGCCTTTGCTTTATTAGATTCGGGAGCCTCAGCATGTTTTTTAGATGAACAATTTGTTAAAAGTCGTAAAATACCCTTTGTACAGAAACCTAAACCAGTACATGTAGAAGTCATAGATGGTCGTCCCTTGTCTTCTGGAAATGTCACTCATGAAACTCATCCTATAAAAGTAACAATAGATGGTTATGATAGCTACATAGCTTTTAACATAATTAAATCCCCATCCAATCCAGTTATTTTAGGTTTATCCTGGCTAGAAAAATATAACCCTCGAATAGATTGGAATTTGCGTAAACTTGACTTTTCCCAGAGCGTTATTAATAGTTCTATCAACCAAGTAAAAAATTATAAGTCTAGTATAGTAAAACCCGTACTGATAGGTGCAAAAGCATTTATACACGCAGCAAAAGAAGGGTCAACTTTTGCTATTTATGCTACACCTATTTCTGAAAATGTAAAGACTTCAAGTGGCATTCCAAGTCAATATCAGGAGTATCAAGACGTTTTTGAGAAAAAGAATGCAGATATTCTTCCTGAGCATCACCCATATGATTGTTCAATCGACCTCAAGGAAGGAACTCAGCCACCATTTGGACCAATTTATAGTTTATCGCAAGATGAAATGGCTGAACTCAAGACATATATTGACGAGAATTTAGCGAAGAATTTCATACGCCATTCAAAATCTCCAGCAGGAGCTCCAATTCTATTCGTAAAGAAAAAAGATGGATCTTTACAAATGTGTGTTGATTATCGAGGACTCAACAAGATCACAATCAAGAACAAGTATCCATTACCTTTGATATCAAGACTCCTTGACTAGTTGAATCAAGCTAAGATCTATACAAAAATAGATCTAAGAGGAGCATATAATCTAGTACGGATCAAAGAAGGAGATGAATGGAAGACTGCGTTTCGAACCAGGTATGGACATTTCGAATATAATGTCATGCCCTTTGGACTCACAAATGCACCAGCTGCTTTTCAACATCTCATGAATGATGTATTTTGTGAATTCTTAGACAATTTTGTCGTCTGCTATCTAGACGATATCTTGATCTATTCTAAGAATGTCGAAGAACATGAAATACATGTTCGTCAAGTATTACAAAAACTTAGAGATGCAGGATTGTACGCCAAGATGGAAAAGTGTGTATTTCACACTGCTCAAGTTGACTTTTTAGGATACATCATTTCAAATGATGGTCTCATGATGGATTCTAAGAAAGTCCAAACAATCATGGATTGGAAGATTCCAAGGACAGTAAGAGATGTCCAATGTTTCTTGGGATTTGTCAATTACTATCAGATCTTCATCAAAGATTTCTCACGAGTTGCAGCTCCACTTACACGCTTGACTAGTAAAGATAAATTCCAATGGAATCAAGAAGCGGAAGCAGCATTTGAAGCCTTGAAGACATCGTTTGTCTCTGCACCAGTCTTATATCGTGTTGATTTTTCCAAGGCATTTTTTATGGAAACAGATGCATCAGATTTTACCTTGGGTGCAGTTTTATCACAAATGGGAACAGATGATAAACTTCATCCGATAGCTTTTCATTCAAAAAAATTCTCAGCAGCCGAGATCAATTATGAGATCCACGATAAAGAACTTCTTGCGATCGTGGATTCCTTTCAAGAATGGCGTCATTATCTAGAAGGCGCTTCTAGTCCAGTCATTGTGTATACAGATCACAAGAACCTCGAGTATTTCATGTCAGCACGCGTGTTGAATCGTCGTCAAGCTCGTTGGAGTATGTCTTTGTCAAGATTCGAGTTCATTATCACTTATCGGCCAGGAAAACAACAAGGTTTGTCTGATGCCCTATCTAGACGTTCTTATTTTGCACCAAAAGAAGGAGATGCAGCTTTTGAGCAACAAAGAACGGTCCTCTTGAAACCGGAGCAATTTCATCTCCGAGCAATGAAATCAACATTGACTGTTGATTCAACTTTTCTCAAGCAAATCCAGTCCAGTATGTCCTCAGACCCTCTTGTTTATGATATCGAGAATAATTCTTCCAAGTCTCATGATCCTTCTAAGTTCGAGTTCAAGAATAATCTATTATATTTTGAAGGATGCCTATATGTTCCAGAAGGAGAAGCACGTTTACGTGTTCTTCAAGCACGTCATGACTTTCCAGCAGCAGGGCACTTTGGATATAATAAGACTTTAGAACTCATATCAAGAGATTTTTGGTGGCCACAAATGTGGAAGTCAGTCAAAGACTTTGTACAATCATGTGATATTTGTTCAAGATCAAAAATTCCTTGTCATCGACCTTACGGACTTCTTCAGCCATTACCTATACCAGAACAACCATGGTCTTCTGTTTCTATGGATTTCATCACAGATCTTTCAAGCTCAAGATCTTATGATTCTATATTTGTGATAGTAGATCGTTTCACCAAGATGGCATATTTTGTGCCATGTACAAAATCTATCACAAGTGAAGAAACAGCTAAGCTTTTCATTGATAATATCTATCGCTATCATGGATTACCTAAACATATCATATCAGATAGGGGAACTCAATTTGTGTCAAGATTTTGGAGGATCCTTTTCAAGATTTTAAAAGTGGACATAAAGCTATCTTCGACTTTCCATCCTCAAACTGATGGACAAATAGAGCACGTAAACCAAGTCTTGGAGCAATATTTAAGGTGTACTATCAACTACCAACAAGATGATTGGACAACTCTTCTGCCATTGGCAGAGTTTGCTTATAATAATACGGTACATTCTTCCACGCAACAAACACCTTTCTTTGCCAATTATGGCTATCATCCACGACTTGATACTTTTAATTTTTCAAAAGTTGATAATCCTGCAGCAGAAGATATGGCAAATCGGTTGTCAGAGTTACATGCAATAATGAAGACGCAATTGAAGGAAGCTCAAGAACGACAAAAGGTAAACACAAATCTATATCGTAAGGAGCAACCACAACTCAACGTGGGTGATAAGGTATGGCTACTTCATCGCAATATCAAGACTACTCGACCTTGTGACAAGTTGGACTATCGTAGGCTTGGCCCCTTTTCTGTTTCTGAACAGATCAACCCAGTTGCATATCGGTTACATCTACCGGAGTCAATGAAGATCCATCCTGTATTCCACGTGTCTCTTCTTGAACCATATAAGACAGTGGATATACAAGGAAGAAGACAAATGCCACCGCCTCCTATAGAAGTAGATAATAATGAAGAATTTGAAGTGGAAGAGATATTAGACTCAAGGCGGCGCCGAAATAAGCTGGAATATCTTGTTCATTGGCGCGGATATGATATTAGTGAACGCACATGGGAGCCATCCAGGAATCTAGGAAATGCATCAGGTAAAGTCAAAGTTTTTCATCAACGACATCCATCAAAACCAAGATGAAAATCTCTCTTATAAAAGAGACAAGATTGAGGCAAGATAACATTCAATTTCCTATCCTTGTTTGTAACTTCTTTGTATTTGTGACGCTAATTAGATGGAGAGCCAACAACCAACGGATTCAACTCAAGAACCTTCGTTTGCTGACCTGTCGGATGAGACATTACGATTGTCACAACCTTCAAGACGACGCAATCGAGATGAAGATCTTCAAGAACGACATGTTCTTCCTCGAATAGATGGTGAGATACAACGCGTTTGGTATCACGATTTGGGAAGGGACTCTCGATGTTTAGTGATTTTGCTAGAGGTGGGAACAACTCCTGATGGTGTTCCGAATATTCTATTCGAAGGAAGTTACGAAGGCCTCAACAATGATCAAATAACTGGGTGGTCTTCCCGCCCTGGTATGGGACACTACCGATGGTTGAGAGGCCCTATCAATCATCTTCGAAGAGAATAGAGATCAGAGTATGTGGCGAATACAATTCATCGCATCATAGATTTTCTCAACATATGATGACCGCTCCTCGTGGAACTCGTCTCTAGAAGGGGGGGTAATGTCACGGCCATAATCATGTAAGCTAATAATTACATATAAAAATAAGTAGAAGTAAGTAAAAGTAGATAAAAGTAAGTTAATTCTATAATATTTAATATAGAAGCTTCCTAGAAACTTCTTAGATGCTGCTTTGACTTCATAGGTGTCTTTAATTGACTTTTTGGATTAGAAACGTGGTCAACAAGTTGGCCATGTGCCACACATGTTGTTAGTTTGAAGATCAAGCTAACTATGTGGCCCACACGTAGAAAAACTTGCCTTGTAAGTCAAGGCATGTGTCCTACAAAGTCAACACATATTGGAGGTCCTATAGAATGTCGCCACGTAGCCCCTAGTTAGATAGTATATGTAGAGACAAGAGTGAAGGCTTCTTAACTCTTGTCAACTCCTTTCTTGCTTCTAGTCTAGTTTCAAGGGTCTCTAGTTTTCTTGTCTTTTGGCAATAGCCATTTTAGTTTCTCTTTTCAATATACATACTTATTATTCATATTTTGTTACTTTTCTTTGAGTGAAGGCTTACTTGTCTGAACTATTTTTTCATCGAGTTCTTGTCCTTGACAATTTTGAGGAACAATTATAATTGTAGAAAGCAAAGTACAATTACATTGTTGAGTGATAATATGGATATATAGTAAAAGATAAAAATATGAATGTTATTATAGAAGAACCTAGTAAAAAGATAAAGATAGAACATAAAAAGATAATAAAAGATTTAGACTTAATACTACATTTTTACAGAAAGAACTTGTATTTATTTTGTGGACGCATAAATGAGACAAATCAAAGTAAATAAAATAAGAAATTGATATAGAAATATTTTTTAAAAAATAAAAACATGTTAAAAATTTTTTTATCTCAAATCATCAAAAATTGATACTAAAAAAGGACTAGTTGTCAACCTGGATCAATATCAGATATCAAGGCATAAAACCATGCTCATATAACGACTTGACGATTACTTGATAAATTAGAGAGTAGAATTTTAGAGCAAACTTGAAGAGAGATTTTTGGGCATTTTGTTTATATCAATTGAATCAATATTGAGTTTTTGGAGTTTTTTCAAAACTACCATTGTCCTCAATTAGTTTAGATTTTGAGAAATAATATTATTTTTGCAAATTTGAAGATTTCTTAAATTTTGTGGTGTGTGTAAAATTAAATTTTAGATAGTGAGTTGGTGTGCTAGTTATGAATGTATGTGCAAATTTTGAGGTCAATCAAACGATTAGTTCAAAGTGTAAGAAGGATTTTAAGGATTAAAGTCTTAGAAATTAGATTTTGAAGGTCAGTGAGTATTTCTAAGTTCTTTAGCAATTTTTTAATTAGATTAAAGAGAATTTTTTTAGTAAAATTATTAGACTTAATTTTTAATATTTAGATGAAATTTGAGAGCAATTCAATAGTTCAAGAAGGAAGTATTAGTGCTAAAAGTTCAACATTTAGATTGGAGTAGGATGCCATTGAATATCTAATTGAATTAACTTGCATTTCTTTTAATTAGTAAGTATGATCAATTTCATCTATATTGTGTTTGTTTCTAACTAAGATATTAAAAAAAGTACAAATTTTGAGCTGATATCTATTGCTTAATCATTAGTTGTTGAAGTTCTATTTTATTATAGGATTTAGTTTAGAGTTTGTTTATGGTTTGATTAGGACTTAGGATTTAGTCTAGGATTTGGTTAGAATTATGGTTTGCTTGAATTTTTCTTTAGAACTTGACTAGAAATTAATTGTGAATTATTTGGAGTTTGTTTAGGATTTAGGATTTTATTGGGATTTCATTAGGATTTGACTTAAGTTTTGATTAAATTTTAATTAAGATTTTAATTAAAATTTGTCTAAAAAATTAATTAAGATTTAAATAGATTTTTTTATATTTAAAATTTTTATTTATTTTTATTTATTTATTTTAGTATTTATTTTTTAAAAATTATTTCTTTGAAGGTTTACTTTTATATTTTTTAAAGATTTTTTGTTATTTTTCCTTAAAATTGATTTAGGGCTTTATTGTGTTTTTTTTATAACTACTTTTAAATTTATTTTTGATTGATTAAAGTTTAATTAAAATCATTAAGATTTACTTAAAATTTATATAAGATTTTATTAGACTTAGTAGGATTGTTATTGCATTTGCATTTATTTTTGACAGCTAGATGTTTGGTATTGGGGTAGAGAGAGTTGCTTCAAGAAAGCACTAAGTTTTTGGATGTCACTAATTATTGAATCAAGTTTCAAGATAAAAAAGTGCCAAGTTTATATATAAATGTTTTTCTATAGGAATAATTATATCAATATATAAGCCCTAAGTACCAAAAAACATCCAAAATGTAATAAAAATATTCTAAAGCCATATATATCCTTAAAGTAAATTTTTTTCAAACTTCAATAAATCATATTTCAAAATTGGACCATCCAAATAAACTAAAATTCTACATGAAGTACTAATATATTTTAAATGACTATTAAAATAAGTTTCAATTGCAAATTTGTTATGAATCTTGAGATATCACCAAAATCCTAAGAGTAGCTTCAAATCCTTGCTTATAAATATTTACGTGCAATTTTCTTCATATTTCATAAATTAAATACTCAAATACCATAAAATTTTGATATATAGCTTTTTAACCTAATAATTCACATTTTTAGAAAAATTGAGCCAAAAATTCATTAAAAAATTTAAGATATGACTCCAACCATTACTATCAAGAAAACAACTCACTTATTACCTTTAAATTACATGAGTTGTCTTCAACACTCTATAACTCCTTCATAAAAATTTCAAATGTAACAATTCTTTTACAAAAGATGTAGGTCTTAAAACCACCTTTGTAGTTGCTTTTGCTAAACTTCAAAAGCTATTGTATATATCCTCATATTTTCAAAAGAAAAATAGTATATCTTAAAAAGATACCTTAACTTCAAACAACTATAACTTCTTCATTTTAACTCCAAATCTTTTAAATTTTTTACAAAAATTATAGCTCAAATCCTAAGCCTTATAAATGATTCTCAAATTCTTCTTTTGAAGTCATCAAAATTCTTGTTATGGTCGTGGATAGCCTCTTAAGAGCCTATTGGATATGGTTTTTGACTAATAAGAATGAAGACCCTCATTTCTTGCCATTATCCATCCATATCTTATGTTTTTCTCCCCAAATAAGCTTCTTAGAGGTTTGAATCTTCATCTTTGAGTCCCAATATTTTAAAAAAAATTTATACTAAATATCTAAATTTTATATAATTTAAAGACTATAATCAAAATAGATAAATTTTAAGATAAATTTTCTTATATCAACTTTATTTAAATTAGCCTACTAACTATTCTTATATACATGAATAGTTATAAATACATTATATATTTTAGTTAATTTTTATATATTATAAAAAATTAAAATATAACATTAATGCATCCTCAAGCAAGAACATATATAATATGACAACATGTTTTTCAAGCTTATTATGACTTTCTAGCACTTGAATATTTTAGATATAAGACTTTAGAATTAATATTGAGAGATTTTGATAGCTTTAAATATAGAAGATAGTCAAAGACTTTGTACAATTATATGATATTTTTTTAAGATCGAAAATTTCTTGCAATTGACCTTATAGACTTCTTCAACCATTACTTATTTCAAAACAATTATGGTCTTTTGTTTCTATAGATTTTATGATAAATATTTTATTTTTAGATTTGTATGATTCTATATTTTTTATAGTAGATTATTTTACCAAGATAGTTCTTTTTTACCATGTACAAAATCTATCACATTTAAAGAAATAACAAAGCTTTTTCTTAACAATATCTATTGCTATCATGAATTGCCTATAGATATTATATTGAATATGAGAACTCAATTTGTATCAAGATTTTGAAAAATCCTTTCTAAAATTCTAAATATAGATATAAAGCTCTACTTAAATTTTTATCCTCAAATTAATAGATAAACAAAAGAAGTGAATCAAGTTCTTGAGCAATATTTAAGGTATACCATCAATTATTATGAAGATGATTAGACAACTCTTTTCTTCTTGGTAGAGTTTACATATAATAATTTGATATATTTTTCTATTTAAAAAATAATATTTTTTCTAATTATGGTCATCAATAATGATTTAATACTTTTGAATTTTTAAAAATAAATAATCTTGCTGCAAAAGATTTAATAAATCATTTATCAGAGCTATATGCAACAATAAAGGTGTAATTAAAGGAACCTCAAGAACAATAAAAGATCATTGTAGATACTTATCATAAGAAACAAATATAATTTAATATTCGTAAGAAGGTATGATTACTTAGTCGTAATATCAAGACTACTTATTCTTATGACAAGTTGGACTATTGTAGACTTGAAAATTTTTCTATTTGTAAATAAGTGAATCCTATTGCTTATTGATTACATCTGTAGGAGTCTATGAAGATCCATTCCACCTTCCATATGTCTTTTTTTGAGCCATATAAGATAATGAATATCTTGGAAAGAAAATAAATGCCACTTTTTCTTACAGAAGTAGATAATAATTAAGAATTGAAAGTAGAAGAAGTCTTAGATTTAAGTCAATGCCAAAATAGGTTGAAATATTTTGTTCATTGGTGCAGATATGATATTAGAGAATGTACATAGGAGCCAACAAAGAATCTTACAAATGAAACTAAAGAGATTGAAGCTTTTTATCAATAAAATTCATCAAAATTAACATAAAGAATTATAACATCAATAAAAGATGATGACTATTTTTCATGATTTTACTAAGATTATCATATCCAATTAGAATGCATCAAAATTTATCCCTTGAAGAGCAAATAATATCATGAACATATATATTTACTCAAATATTTACCTATGTCATTAAGTAGAAGAAAGGAAAGTAAATTTATTTCATAATATTATTTAGATAAGCTTCCTAGAAGCTTTATAGATGCTACTTTGACTTTACATGTATTTGTAGTTGATTGGTATATTAGAAACTTAGTCAACAAGTTAATCACATATTGATAGCTTACAAAAAAAAGCTAATTATGTGGCGTACATATATAAAACTTACCTTGTAGGTTAAGATATATGTCTTGAAAATTCAACACATTTTGGAGGTTTTATAAGACATAGCCACATAACTCTTAGTTAAGAATATATATGGAGGAAAGAATGAAGCCTTTTTCACTCTTGTCAATGCTTTTTTAGTCTTTAGTATTATTTTCAAGACTTTCTAATGTTCTTGTCTTTGACAATAGCAAATCTAATTTAATATTATATCATCTTTGAGTAATTATTTAGTCTTTTTGAATGACATAAGAGTATCCAGATCTTTTAATTCTTCAAGATTCATATCTTTGATAATATTTCATTATAAATGATTGATTCTAAAATTATTTTTTATTTTAATATTTATTAATATTTAAATTTTTCACTATGGAAGTCCTTTTTTAATATAATTATATAATACTAGAATATAAAATCTTATAAAATATATTTTTAATATATTTTTTTTATTTTTATTAGAATTAAAATATTATTTTATTTTTCCTTGTCTCAATCTGCAGTTATATCTTTTTTTTTATTATTTTTATGTCAATATTTTGTTTGCAAGTCAATCTCTTTTTTTGCTTCTTATAGATTGTAGTGGCTTTATTGCTTAAATTCTATGACTTTAGTTTGTAGTTAATAAACCGCATCTTTAGTAGTACTTTTTAGCAGTGGAACTTATTAATGTATGCCACTTTTGGGATTACTAGTGTCTCAAATTTGTGATCTTCTTTTTCCTCAACCATATCTAAATCAAAAATAATAACTCTTTTTTAGTGATTCTTATTCCTTCTTATCTTACTATAGTTATTTTTTGAGTTGTTATTGATTCTTTTATTGATTTTGGATTATTTTTAGTAAAAAAAGTAATTTTATGTAGATTATTGATAATTACTGCCAAGGCATACAGACTTTATAATCATAGACATATTAATTTTTGGTAGAAGAGAGAACTCATTAGAAGTTAAAATTAAGCTTGCAATAAAAGTTAGCCAAAGCATATATTTATTTAATGGAAGCAAACTAGCAATGTTATGGAAAACTTTGCCTTTAATAGATGCATCATCAACATTAAGTCAATTTTTTTATATTTGTGGCTATAAGATATGTATCAAAACATATTAATTTAGACTCTTGGCAATGATCTTATAATGCAAATACAGCTTTAATGGAATATTTGTGCTAAGCCAATTTATTTTAATTTTAGACTTAAAAATAATACTAATATTTGATCATAATAAATTTAAGAATTTTGATAGTCTCATTATGGTTATTATGAGATGCTATAATAGTGAAGGCTTATCAATTGATTGCTGTAGAGCCTTCAATTCATCAATAGAATTGCATTAAAGTAAGAATTTTTCTTGCTAGTTAATCTCTATTATAATTACTTCAATATTAGTCATATATTTCTTAAATATTATTCTATAAGTTGAAGGTTTATGTGGATATATTCTAATTGAATGTGTTTATCAATTAATTTTTTAATAATAAAGTAATGATGGATTTCTATGTATTTTGTATGTATATAAAAGATGGAATGATTAGCTGATTTTATGGATTCTTGATTATTACAATAAAATTAGATAGATGGTAGAATATTTGATGAAATATGTTTATTATTTATATTCAATTAAATTTATTTTTTAAAAATTTGAGATTAATAACTAGTTTATAAATCCAAATTGCTTACTATACATTGTTAGATTGTGCTTTGTACTTACTCTTAGTAGAAGAGTGAAAAATAGTAGGTTGATATTTACTTTATCAAGTAATTAGTGCACCATCTATAGGTTCCCTTCTTCTTTCTATGCTCTATTTGGTTTCTATGTCTAAGTCCACTCTATATTTGTGTAACTTATAATTTTTAGGTATGTTCCACAAATGTAGTTAATCTTGTAATGTATGGTTGTACAAAATAATCTAAGTATATAATGAACTACATTAAAATATTATTCTTGAAGTCAAATTGATGTCTTTTAGAAGTAAAATCCTGTAAAGTTAAATTTCTCTTTTAATCTAAATTATAAGATGGTCTCAATTGAGAGTTGCTTGTAATTAGTGGTGTAAAGTGAAAGATTCAATAAATAAGAATAAAAGAAAAAATAATACAAAATAAATGCAATCAAGTAATTACATATAACAAAAATAATTTACAATCTATTCACTAATTTTTCATCTAATAAATATATATATATATATTTATATTTATATATATATATATATATTTATATATATATTTATATTTATATATATATATATATATTTATATTTATATATATATATATATTTATATTTATATATATATTTATATTTATATATATATATATTTATATATATATTTATATTTATATATTTTTTTATTTTATTTTTATATATATATTAAAAAATATATTTTTTTAAATAAATAATTTTGATATCTCTCTAATGAGATGAATAACATATAAATTCAAATTATAATAGATAAATCATAAAATTTTAAAAATATAAATTGAATAATTAAAAATTTAACTAAAATTATTTTACTTCAAGGATAACTTGCTTATAGATGAAGATTTTGAGCCTCACAAAGATTCACATGTAGTGTATATAGGTTGTCTAAAGAGGCCTTAAAACCTTAGTCTTATCTACCTACCTACATCCGAGATGCTACAGCTCATATGGTTCTTAGTCTTATCTACCTACCTATATGGATTGTAGCACCTTATGTACCTTATCCACCTTGTAAACCTCTCTTTCTACAAGGACTAGATTAGTTGTTGGTCCTCATATTTTTTACTAATAGATTTCATATTTTCATATTTTTAACTTTACCATGATATTTAAAAATATTAAAATAGCTTATAAAACTTATATGGCCTTCAAATCTTGTTCCATTTTTTTATGATGGCTTCCAAGATTTTAAAATTCTATTTCACCAAAGTCTTGAAATCTTCTCTAAAATTTCTTTAAAAATTCTAAATAAATTCTAAATAAATTTTATATTTTAAAATATTTTAATAATAATAATATCCATTTAAGGATATATTTTATACCTTGGTGATTTTTATGATAATAAAATCAATTTAAATCCACTTAAATTTTTATTTTTTATGTAATTAACTAAAAAGATATGAATTTCATTTTTATGCTTCTTCTAAGTACAAACTAATAATTGATATGATTTTTATAAATAATACATGAAGACATTGGTTTCAATAACTAATCCTTAATACTTGATAATAAATAAAAATACTAAATAAAGTAAGATAACTCCCTCCAAGACTTATTAAAACTCTTTTTTTATAACTTTTCTTCTAATAAGACTTTTATAACTTATAAATATTTCTAAATTTTAATAAATACTTAAATAGTTAAAAAAACTTTCTAAAATTAATATTTTTATAATTAAATAATTTAAAACTATATTTTTAACCAATCTACAAATTAAGATGTATTGATAGGACTTACAAGTATTACATGGCTTTTGTTCATCATGGCTAGTTTTATAAGGAGGTCTGTAGCATATTGTGTTTGATTTAGGTAGATTTAATAAAGCAGATAATTAAATATGACTTCTAAAAATTTCTTTAGCCTTTTAGAGTTGACCATTTTAAATCTAAATTTTGAGCTTTATTTTTATCTTCTTAATATTATTTTCATCGTTCTTGGAAATGAATAAGTCATCTATATAAAGACTAAAATTGTGAGGATGTTATCAATCTTCAGAATATATAGATTATAGTCTACATTAAACCTATATATATATATATATATATATATATATATTTTAAGCTCATCATCTATCTTATCATATCAAGCTTTGAGAGATTGTCTAAGATTGTACAAAGATTTGTGTAGTTTATATGCTAGGTCTTTTTATCTAGATTCAATACATCTTTAAGGTTATTATAAATAGATATCTTTATTTAGGTTTATGTTTGAGAATGCAAACTTGATGTCTATTTGATGTATAGTCTATTTTTTTGATGTTGCTATGTAAATTATTACTTGAATTATAAACCATTTGAGTACATGGGCAATTGTTGTTTTGGTAGTCAGTGTCATATCTTTGCTCAAATCCTTGAATTAAAAGACTTGCATTTATAAAAAAAAAGTTTTTTCTATTTCCATGAAAGATGATAACAACCACTTATCTTTCAAAATTTTAAAAGAATGAGTTCTTGTCTTAAGTATTATCTTTGGCCTAACAACAATTTTTGATCATAAATTCCTAAAACCTAAATCTAAAATCAGTTTTCACCTTTTTACTTATATCTAAAACAAATCCATTTCTACAACAATTAGATCTATAATATCAATATATTAGATTTATTCAAAACTTTCTATATAATAAAAGAACTTATAATATAGGATTTTACTTCTTTTAATACTAAAGATTGTACCATTAGATATAGATTAATATAAATATTATATATTAGTCTTAAATTAGCTTCATAAGTCTTTCCTAGCTAAAATGATCCTACAAATTCCTACAACTCTCTAATAAAAATAATAATACAAATATTACCAATATACATACAATAATTTGATGGAAAAGTAAATTAAAAGTCTTTAAAATTCCTCTTCAAATCCTAGCTACTAAAGAAATCCTAGCCATCATCCAAATTTTAACTTTTGTCTTAACATAATCTTCATCTATCTTATTTTTTATCCAATTAATTACTATCCAACCAATTTTTATCCATCTTGGTCTTTATTTGGCCAATCTTCATTCAATCAATTTTCATCCATTTTAGTCTTTATCTGATGAATCTTCATGCATCATGGTCTTCATGTGATCAATCTTTATTCAACCAATCTTCATCCATTTTGGTCTTTATTTAAAAAAATTTCATTCATTCTAGTCTTCATCTATCTTAATCTTCATCAAACTAGTCAAACATAGTTACTATAATTTGTATAGTAATAAATACAAGATTTATTCTTACAGTGACATTTTTATTGGCTTAAGTTATTAGTTCAATACATATCTTGTTAATAGCCTTTAATATCTCATATCCTTCTTTTATTTATGTTTTAAATTTGAAATTTTATTTTGTAGTAATTTCTTGATTTTCTTTTGGCAAAGGTACTAATGATTAGGTGTGATTCTTTTTAATTGATTTTATTTCTTTTTTTGTTGCTAGTATCTTTTTTGCATCTTGTGCAATTTATTGTCATGTCTTCCTTTGCAAGCTTGGTTGTGTAAACCTCAACCAAATCAAGTTTGATAATATACATATTAAAGTTGGATGTTGAATAGTAAATATCATAGTCATGTACCTTGATGCTTTGCATGCCTTGTTTATGTAACTAGAAGATTGGTAGTTATATTGATGTAGGTAGCTGAGACTATTGAATTTTAAATGAAGGTTGGTTGGTCCATTGTGTTAGTAAAGTTGTACAAGGATTTTTAAAGAAATTAGTTGCAATTAGAGAAGTGGCAATGGATGAGGATGAAAATGGCAAACATAGAGGTATTAAGCACTTACGACATTGGATAGTAGAAATAAAAGAGATGAAGCAAAATTTATTAGACAATCCAAAAATTAGCCTAAGATAGTATATCCTCAAGTGGCTCATATTCAATGGCGATTAAAATTCTACATTTGATTTTATTAAAGAACACATCTTTACTATTTGTGATTTTTTTTTTTTGTAGTAGGATTATAAATAAGATGGATTTTTCTAAGATTATTATATCCAATTAGAATGCATTAAATTTTTTTTGAATGTAGCTTGGTACATATTACATCTAAGATGTGAACAAACACAACAAATCTGTAAATCTCAAGGATAGAAGTATCAAGTTTGATGTTTGTACATACCTCTTTAGAAATTAACTTATTTAGTGCTTGGATTAGGTACCTATTATTTATATAATGAGGTTTTAATGGCCTCTTTTCAAAGTTGTACTAAGATTTTTGTACCAAAAAAAAGACTTCTAATTATTTCAAGTAATGTGGTATTATTCAATTGAAAATATTGTTATGTTGCAAACTATATTTTGTAATAAGTTATTTTTGTCTATACTATGGTTTTTCCAATAATAAATAAAGGCTTGTGAAGTATAATTTTTACCGCAATCACTTTTGATTCTACTAATTTTCTTTCTGATTTGAATTCTACCAATTCTCTAAATTTGAAGAACTTATTAAGACTTTGACTTTTATGAGCAATAAAATCTATCTACATTATTTTTTAAAACTCATAAATGAAAGTAATAACATATTTCAAGTCTAATAATAAAAGAATTAGAAAAGAGCCACATAGGTTAGAATAGATAACCTCTAGAGGGCATATTAAATGGTATTTGGCTTGCTAGAAAAATTAATCCTGATGTTGCTTTCAAACCTTAAATACTTCAAAGATGTGTCTCATTAAGGATATTCTTGGAATATCGTACAAAAAAATACCTCATTAATTAAAAGAATGTATTTAACGTGATAGTAGTTAAACTATTGAATCTTAAATTTGCTAATTTATCAGATAAATTACAATAAAAAGTCAAGACGTTTTGAGTACTTCAATTTAGACTCCATCTACCTGTTACCTCTAACGATAATAGTTTCTGCAATTGATGATATTATTCATTAGTTAGGAACTCGAATTTATATTCATCCTTTAAAATTCTTCTATCAAAACATGTGTCAGATATTTATGAATCATGGGTTTTATTGAAAGCATATTTTGTAACTCACAAACGCCAGAAAATAAATAAAAATAATAATAATCTAATCTAGTTCCCATTATATTCAATTGATATTGCAGCAACAGTATTTGAAAGGCATGCATATTAAAAGTTGCACAGGCTTTCACATGTGAAATTTTGTATTGATCCACATTGAGATGCACATGGAATCACAGAGTTGATCATCAAGCCCAATGAGGCTCAGCTCCAAGTGGAGCCAAAGCAGAACCTGCTGAAGGGGGATTCCAAAATCAGGAAAAATGGTGTCCTACTGACCATTACTTGACAATAGACAACAGTAAAAGACTTCTGATTTACAATTGCTCAAGAGTTTACATCTTAAGTCTTACCTCAGGTGCTATTTTGAGTTCCATGATTCTGGCAGCAAATCAACACAAAAATTCTAATTTGTGCATGTATTTGGTCATAGATTTGATAACTACAGGATAAGGAATGCTGAATGCTGCTATTGTTGGTGGTTGTACATTGAGGACCAAATATGTTGGCACAAGAAATTATTTTCTAAAACTTAAATCATAAAACTTAGGAACAGTGAAAATCTTTGATTTTGTTTGTATTTTTCTTTTTAATTTTCAGGAAGTGATAAATGCAATAGAAAAGGCAACACATCTGTTTTGTAATGTGAAATATTTATATTCATACTTTTTATTTAATTAAAAGTTGTGTGGTGTAATAATCTTATATTAATAAAATTGCGTTATAACTCTTAACGTTGATGTTATATTTACTATTTGGATACAGATTTTTCTTATAGATTTAAATTCATACAATCTATGCTAAAATCAGAATTGAGTCTAAAATGTTAATGCTGTGTCATTTGAACAAATAATTCTTATGATGTTTTTAATAGTACATATAATGTTCAAATAAACAATAAATAAACAATAATATGTTAGATGGTTAACATTTGTCTCAAGAAGTCTTTTTAGAATTAAAAATAAGTGTCTGTAGATACACAACGTGACTATGGATATGTTTTTTAGAATTATTTTAGATCTAAAAAGCCACCATAGAAGCTTTTGCCAACTTTGAGACTTGAATTGCAAACCTTGTGGTCTTTAAAATACTTCCACGTAGTTTTATTTCTTGATTGGTACATGTCAAGGCAAGACCAAATTTGCTTACAGTTTTGCCTATATATATATATATATATATATATTCTTGTGTAATAGTTTTAATTATAGGTCCTCTAATTTTATACTTTGTAATCAATAAGAGCTGTATAATTCAAATTATTTCACTTTAATTTTTTTCTTAATTATTTATTATTGAGTATATAAAGGTCATACCACTAAAATTTTAAATATAATTAAAAATAATAATCAGCAATAATTTGTTATAAGTTTTTCCCATCTAAGTATGTCATGGAGATTCCTAACATGGTTGTATCTGATAAAATTTTAGTTCCCATGAAATGCACAATGTATACAAAACTGAAGAATGAATCCAAACTGTGGAACTCAAATCGAATATTATTTAACTTCATAGGTCAAGGTATTAAAGTATACTTGGTTATCGATAAATTTTGGTTTACATTAAAAAGAAAAATCTACCTAAAAAATATTTTTGATATAATAAACTAAAGGATGATGCGGTATCACATTTAAAAGATGCTGTTTGTTAAATTACATTTATATACTAAAGAAATATAATAAAGAAAATTCAGTCAACAAAAATATAACTATTGTTTAAAATATAGTTTAATATGTACATATATACTTTGATGAAAGAACAATCTATTAGTTTGTAAACAACACAATCAATTTAATTTTGTTAGCAATTTACACCATCATGGGGCTTCATTATGCAAGTTTTCAAATGTTAAATGAGCCTTGGTAACTAAAATAGTCAATTTATGTTGCATTTTGAAAGTCATGATGAAGTACCCTTCATTTGTCACAAAATTATAATAATACTGAAGGCTTAAAGATAAGTAAATCATTGCAACTTGTTGAGCTCACATGAACTGACTGCTTCCAAATATTATTTACATCAATAATACATGAACACAGTTGCCATATTTTATTTTATTTTTCAATATGGAGAACACAAGATGGAGAACACAAGATGGAAAACAAGAAGAAGAAGTGCATTGAGTCCCTATGCTTATGGAGCCAATCAATCACACAATCACACTCCAACCCCAGTGCACCTCCACCCTCACCCCTCCCCCCACCTCGGCCCTTTATTCTGGATGCTTTCTTTCTAACTTTCTTTCTAACTTCTTTCCTTTCTTCAACTGTTGAGGAAGATGAGGATGCATATATATTTTTCTTATATAAAACAAGTCAAGGGGGTAATTCAATCCGACAAACCAGAGGAAACAAAAAACCATCTAAGATTGGCTGCATATCTCATTGTTTTCATCAAAAATGAAGCAATAAGTCAACTTTTGATCAATGAGATGAAAATTGACATGTTGTTGCAAATTGGTGAGAGTAGTGCTACAAGATCACGATGCATGGACCTCAGAAGTACCACAACATGGAACAACATGTAACATGGAGTTTCACATCATATGAAGCTTCAAACAAAGATTAATTTATAATTGGTAGTTTACAATTTTTTTTTTTGACAACAGCAAAGTTTCCACTAGTATATATGTATATATTTATTCAGCTTAGAGAACTAACAAGGGAATTCGTAGATGGGGCCGTGATTGCTTGCATATGTGCCTGATTCTAGATTTTGGGCTGCGACTGAACGATGAATACAATTAGCGGGAGAGCGTCATCATGCCAGTTCCCTGACGTCGACACCAGCCACATTGGAAAGCATTGAATTGATGGATGAATTAGTGGATTGATAGATGAATTCTATGACGGGGGACGCATTGCCTTCATCCATGCGGTGTCGTGCAGGGGACTCTCACTCACAGTCACTCGGGGGTGGGGGCAGTAGCGTTACGTTGCTGGCAATGGTTGTTGAGGGCGAGGCGACTGATTGCACTTGCTGTCGCTGTAGTTGAGTGTGTTCTATTATGCTTTTCGCAATTTTTGTACTTCATTAGCTTTCTGTTGATAGCGGGATCGGTTTTTTTGGTGGAGTTTGCGTCCAGGAGGGTGTTGAAGTGGAGTGACGGGGGTGGGAGGAGCTTTCGAAGATTTTTGTTCAAGTTTAGAGACTATAAGTGGGAGAGGAAGGAATGGAGAGGACAAGGTCGATTGCAGGAGAGATTTGTGAGAGGCGACTGAGTTTAAGGGGAGAGGAAACAGGTAGCTGTTCACGAATACAACAGAATAGGAGTTCCTTACATGGCTGTAGGTGTTGTGATTTTCCAATATGTGGTTAGGACAGCAGTGAAGCAACGGTAGAGGAGGGATGAGAGAGAAATTGGCGAGAGCAGTACTGCGCGATTTGCGACAGCAGGGCCATGAGCATGTGGAGCTTCGGCGGGACGGCGTCACTGCGGTGTTTTACTGTGCTTTATGTGGCACAAGATGTTATAACGATAGCGCTATTGCGGATCACTTGAACGGGAAGGGCCATGCACGCCATTACGAGTCCGTGCGCGCCGAGGTTAGAGGCTTGAAGAATAATACTTCGAAAAGGAGTCTTAGTTACGAGAGCGAGGAACAGAGCTTTGACTTCCTCTCCAGGTGGGATGGAGAGAAGAAGTCCTCTCTTGCTTCGTCGGAAGATGGTGGCGTGAAGCTGGAACCGACATCTTCGTGGAGTGGATCAGAGAGTAAGGGTGCAGTTGTAGCTTCCACTACTACTTCAACGACGTCCTTGAAGTGGATTGGCAGTGGTGAGCTTTTCTTGAGGTCGAAGGCCACAGGTTCACCATTCGTGGAAGCTTCTTGGTTTTCTTGGCAGGGCATGTACAAGTCCGTGGAGAGGAGCTGGAATGGCAAAATCAATGCGACTAGAATGGAGTATGCTCTAGTTGTGTTCCCTTACAGTAACGGAATTGGTAGAGGTGGTGACTGGTCGTCGTTAAGCCTTCCAGGAACGAAAGCCATTCTGACCTCAGAGAATAAGGGCCTGCGCAATGGACGCAAACCAGGTGTCAAAGTTCCAGGAGCGACGATGAGGCTTTCAGCTCAAGTTTCTCGAGAATTTTTTGTTAGCACAGAGACTTCTCTTACACCTCGTCCCAAAGCACCACTATCACCATTGACATTAACAATGAGAACTGAGCCCTCAAAATTGGTGTCCGGCGAAGTGCTTGAAATTGATGGTGAACCTGTCGAGAAAGGGTTCGAGAAGGAAGGTCCTGTCACGTTTCAAAAAATATGGAAGCGGAAGCAAGCCAAGAACCCAGATAGAATTTGTTTTATTTGTCACCAGAGGTTGCCTCCAAGTCAAGATGTCGCTGCTCTGGTGAACGTGAAGTCGGGGCAGATGATTTGTGGAAGTCGTAACAGGAGAGGGGTAAGTTTTTCAAGGCATAATGGTTTCTGCATCTTCTCGAATGCGTGACTAAACCGGTTTTTAAGAAATTGAAGGCGTTTGAATTAAGGAGCTTAAAGATTTCTTATGAACGTTATTTTGGTTTACAATCGCATATTGTCAGAGAGCTCACCAAAAAAGTTTCAGAACTTGCAGGTTTTCCATGTCTTTCACAGTGCCTGCTTGATAGAGTGGGTAGCTTTCTGCGAAGCAAAAACTTGGAATGCGTCTTTGACCATGAGTCGCAAGCTGAAGCGTCGAAAAACTGTGCATCTGAATGTTCAGCGTCCCGCATATGGCGTTGATGGTGGGCAAGATTGGTGCGGAACCGAGACTGAGTTCACATCTGAGACAAGCATCTTTTGTCCTGAATGTCAAGGTACAGGTATAAAATTGGAAGGTTCACACCTTGAACGTCCACGCTTTCGATTAAATCAGGTAAGTCGATTGTGGCTTTACTATCATTTCTTGCAGCTGGAATTTGTGAAACCCATGCTATCGTTCTGTAAACCATTCTAGCTAATGCGTTTTTTTGTGTGTGTTTTTTCTGTTCAGCTTTACGAATGGGTTATGGAGCTCATAGAGAGTAGAAAAGCTTATATGGATGAGCAAGGGAATCCGTTGGGACTACTATTTGTGAAACAAGACAAGTCTAAACCTCAGGTCTTTCATCTATGTACTTACTTAACTTCTCTATTCATCTCTCATTCTATCTCTCATTCTATCTCTCTCACACACTCACACTGAAGTAAACAACATTTCGTGTACATGGATATGCTTTTGGAGGCGCTCATATTTAACAATAGATCCTCATGTTGCAGGACTGATGTTTTCAAATTTAGCAATCAATTTGTAGAGTTTTGACTGTCTTGGTGTTCTTAACTATTTAATTGTGTATGTTGATTTTGCATCAAAAAATCCTTATTCATTAAAAAGAGTTCTTAAAATCGTATTGTGCACTCAGGGTGTTGTTCAGTCACAAGGCTTCATTCATTGCTATTCCGCTGGAGGGTCTCGAGACTTTATGATGAACTTTATGAGCAGGTAGTGATTTTAGTTGTACTTCAAAACTTTGCAATGGAATATGCTTGCATGACATGAAACAGATTGGTGTTTCATAATATTGTTTACAATTCTATCTTTCAAACACCTTACTTCAGTGGTTGGCTCACATGAGTCGTCAAAGGTGGATGGCGAAATTGTGATTTCCGGGTGGGTCTAATTTGTTTTTCATGTTTTTAATGGTTCAGGGAGGGTGCATCGTGCAAGTAAAATCATCCATACTTTCGTTTACTCAGTAGCAGCGAATGAAGGATTCTGAGATCTTCTCATCCACCGCACTGTCTGCAAAGGTTTTACTTCAACGAGTTTCCTCTCCACAGGTATGGAATTCACAGTCGCCTGACTTTGGTGCAGGTATATTACAATTTCTGAGAGATTGTCACTTACTATATCCTGCGACCGAATGAAAGGCCAAACTATTTCAGCATGGCTTTTCGGAGTGATTTCATCACATTTTATACATGGTTGACACTCTCAAGGAGCGTGAGACTGAGCTTAGTGTTCAAGTGTCTTGAAAGAGCTTCTGTTGTCAGGGTCGAAAAGGTGAATCAGATGCTAGCATGACTCATCCTGTTCCATGAAGATTGCACTATTATAGAGTTTCACATGCAGTTCTTTCTTTAATGGAATTGTTCAAAATGCTTCAACCAAAAAATCAATCTAAGTAGTGCGAGAATTGCCGTTATCTGTTAACAAGATCCTTGAATGTGAAGCTGGAGGAAAAGTGTGACAGAATACTCACTTTGATTTATGATCACAATGATTGTGCAGATTGATGAAGCATAAATATTCCCAATTCACATCTTTAGTGGTGGAATTGCAATTTGTACTCGAATACTCTGTTCGATGTTCTACACTCCACATGTTGGGGTGTGCTTAATGTCATACCGACTGTAAACAAATGCTTCAAACCATGAGAGATGATGGACCTGGGTATACGCGTTCTTTTTGTTTCTCTTTCAGCACGCTAAAATGCTAAATCTTGTGTTGAATATGTCAACTGACTGCAAGTATTACTGTGATATTTTTTGGCAACATTACTGCATACCATGCCTCAGCAATATCAAAATCTCTTTATTAACTTGTGCGATGTTTGAGCTTTGACTCTACCCATTTTAATCTTATTTAACTTGAAGGACGTTATTCAAATTTTCCAGAAACGATTGTGGCCTCTCATGGCGAACAAAATCCTTAGTTCTGTTGGAACATAGTCTTAAACAAATTTCTACAAGACTTCTCTGGAGGTTACCACAACTTGTTGCTAACTCAGTAGATCGAACGTCGAAAGAACTTGCCGTCAAGCTAGAGACCACTGTTTTGGAACCATCATTATGGTGGCTCGCACCATATATTTTGTTAATGATTGGTATCACGTTGTACAAGTACGTACACTTGCACGTTTGTTTTCATATAAATCTTGTGACGAACCGAAACATAATAAAAAGTAGTATAATAAATAAATTTTGCTTTTGAAAGATAATTTGTGTCATGTACATTTGATAGACTTATTGTGAATGATTGTAAAGCATTAACTATAAGTAATTGTATACTTGAAAAGCTTATCTGAAATTAATATTTATTAACGTTGATAAAAAAATATAAATTGAAAAACTATTTTTTAAAACATCCATATTAAAATAATTTTTAAATATAATTTTTAAATAATAAAATTTTAATAAAAAAATTATAACACCTTAAAAAAAGATATAAATTCAATTTTAACAGAATTTTTTTAAAAAAAATTAATAGTACAACACAAATGTTAAATTTTTTTTTTAAGAAGTATTAAGAAAGATTTAAAAGTTCCTGTAATGTTGTAACAATTTAAAGCAGAAATAATATATATATTTTTTGTAAATTTTGGTCAACTAGACAAAATTTAGATTTTGTGTGTTTTGGTTTTCCTAAATATACACAACAATCTAATAAAAAAAATGTGCAAAAAATTTAACATTTGTATTGATAAAAAGAATTAATTCTTAAAATTCAATACAAGAATAGTAATATATACATACATGAAAAAAATCGTAGCATTTTCAACAATTCCATTGCTGAATTCTAATCTGTCTATTTGGTATAAAAATCCTAATTAAAATTATAAATAAAATAAAACCTAATATTTTAAAATTAGAATAGTATAATAAAATTTTGTAATAAATATTTTTTTAAAAAAAATTAGATAATATTTTTATATTAAGAAAAAAAATATAGATAAATATTATTATAATATAAAAATAATAATCAATAATTATATTTAAAATAATAAATCAAACTAAAAAATATTTCGTATTAAAAAGATAATATGTTTTTTAATCGTGCTTTAAGTTTTTTTAAATATCAAATTTTATAAAATATTAAATTATTCAATTATAAATTATTATAGATACATATGCCAAAAAATTTTAATTTTTTATGCTTTAAAATGAAGATACAATTACAAATAAGAATTTTTTTCAAAATTATATCATAGTCTTTATATATGCGATTAACATGTTGAATCTTTACTTCATTAATATTTGCAAAATTTACTAGTAAAGTGAATTCATATTAGTAATTACAAAATCTATATTGAGCTTAAATTAAGCCATAAAGAGTTGGCTCTTTTTAATCCTTCTTTTAAGAAAAAAACCACAATTATAATGCATCTAACTATTATCAAATTCTTTATAAAACATTAATCAATTAAAAAGCATATTAGAGTAAACATTAGAAAATATGAACATTTGAAACAAGTATTTTAACTTTGTAAAATATTATAAAACTTATGTAGATATAAATTGGATTTTCAAATATCTTTGGATTTTTCATATGATAATATAAAATTTTCTTAGAAGTATATGAATTTATGAAGCTACTACAAAAACACTCCAAAAATTAGATACTTGTTATGTAAGCATTTTGGTTTTTAGATGTTGCAATAGAACAATATTTCTTTGTTCAAGATATGACATTGTATCTAATGATTTTAGGACAATATTATATTATGGCAACACGGATAGAAATAAAAGTGCTTAATGATGGTTCCGCCTATATAATGATATATAGTGAAGATAGAAGAAAATCGGTATAATTTCTAACTGTGCTTCTTCATCATGAATATAATCGAGATAGATTGAAGTGAGAGGCCATTGCCCAAAGTTGTTAAAGAATTTAAGAATTTTGGAGAGTACAACTATATAGAGAAATTATAAAAGTACAAAAGATGAGAAAAAAAAGACATAATGTGATGCCAATTATGACATATGGTTCATTTGGCCCATACCAAAAGATGCGCACATTCAAAGGGCGTAGATGTTGTGTTGTAACATGACTATAATGTGAAAATATAATCAAAAATGAATTTTTAATTAATATCTAATCATCTTGGCTCAATAATAATTCAAGATATTTAAAAATGGCTTTCATAAAAGTCTTTTAGTTTATTTTCTTGTCTTAATAGCTAGTAGATTAAAGGTTGTTAGTAATTTTACCTTATAGGTTGTAGAAACTCTTTTACTACCACAGAAAGTTCATAAATTAATAAAATCAAGTTAAAAGATATAAATAATTAGCATTGTTGATACTAAGGTTAAGTTTAGAATAGGATTGGGCTAAAAAATCCCTAAGATAGGTTAGATTGATACCTAGGGATTGGCTATTTGTGGGACAGGGATGAAATCAGATCTTCAGCCACTAAAAAGACTGCCTAGGACAAAGTATAGGGACATTTGAAGATTGGCAATTAGGATTGGTGAGCTAGCTTTAGGGTAATTTCAGAGATAAAAGGTTTGTTTTCAGAGGGCTTGGAATGATTTTGCAATTGTTGTTCAAAGTTAGGATTTGTATCAATGATTTGGAATTTATGCAATATGATTTGGCCTATCACTCTCAGCTAGTTTGTGCAATTGATGTTACATCTATAATTCAAAATTTAACTAAGCTTAGTTAATTAGGTATACTAAGTGTGTATAAAATTTCATATCAATCTAATGATGCAATTAGAAGACATCTAGATTTTGAAACAAGAGGGTATTAGAAGTTGGCGGTTTGAAGTTAGATAGGATTTCTATGATATTTGAAGATCTAGAATTAAGATGAAATTTGGCATGGTAGTAGAAGACTTTAAGATCAAGCTATATATTGATTTTGAATTGAAGTTAATGGTTGAAGGAAAAGAAATCGCTATTAAAACATTTGCATCAACTTTCAAGTTGGCGGCCAAGTAACATCAATATGATTTTTGGGCTTTTTTTGACAATTTGTAAGTTGGATTGGGCTGAATTTTTTTAAGCATGTAGAAGACTTATAATGACATTTGTATGAAATTTTTTGTACTAAAAGAACAATCAAATTAGGAATTATAGTTCACCAAATCTCACTAACTAGTGTTAGGACTTGCAAAGAGAAATCAAAATTACCTAAATATGAAAGTAATAAGGTAATTGGGATTTATGTATGGTTGAGGTTAGTAAAAAGAGTAGTTTTGAGCACTTTGTATTGATTTTTAGTACTTTTGAATTAAAATTAAAATTACATTCTTCTTATATGGATCAAACCTATTAAAATTTCTTGAATACTTGTAAAACACAACTTCACCTTCCACAGCCAAGTGCACAGTGCATTTCCAAATAAGACATCACGTATTATGAAAATATTGATAATAATGAAGAAGGCTTCAGTCTTGCCTCCATATATATTAGCTAAGTAACAACTACGTGATGACATTCTGTAGGGCCTTCAACACATGTTCAAATTGTGAGACATATGTCTTTACTCTTAAAGCATGTTTTTTATATGTACATCCCATAGTTAGCTTGTTTTACAAGCTACTAGTACATGTAATATGTAGCTAATTTGTTGACCAAATTTCTAACCTACCAATCAACTATAAATACATATAATATCAAAACTGTATTCAATTAAATTATAATAATACTAATTAATTATTAATTAAATTATTAAAAGTTTTAAGAATTTATAATAGAAACATAAAAAAGTCATAAATTAATCTTAATGAAATATAGATATAATAAAAAAATCTTAAAGAGATATTTTAAAAATATTTTAAAATTTTTAAAAATAGAAGTTTTTATCAAATTCTAATCAAATCTTAATATAATCATCAAAAAATCTTAATAAAATCTTAAACCAATCTTAATCAAATTTTAAACCAAATTCTAATGAAATCCTAATGAAATCATTTCTAAATCCTAATCAAATCTTAAATCCTAATCCTAGACCAAATCTTAATAAAATCCTATATTCTAATAAAATATTAATCAAATCCTAAAACATTTATAATCAAATCCTAAAAAAATATTAAATTAAATTCTAAATAGATCCTAATTGAGTCTTAGATTTTAAACTTATTCTAATCAATTTTTAATCAAATCCTAAATCTTGAATAAATTCTTAATAAATCCTATAGTAGATTGAAAATCCAATAACTAAGACTTGAACTGATGATTTTGATTCAAAAGTTGTAAACATTCCAAAAAATAAATTAGAAATAAGTGTAAATTTTTTGAAGAAGATTGCATATATCAAAGAGATGATAATCTCTAAACTCCACTCAAAGGTTGACTAGCTTATTTCTCCAACCTTGATGTTAATATTCTTAAACCATGATTTCTTAATTTCACCATTTAATTGGTTCCAAACTTTACATAAGTATTGAAAGTTAAGATAACTAACTTTGAGAAAAATTATAATTTAATCCAATAAGCAAATTGACAAATATCTTAGAAATCCTTACTAGTCCTCTAAATCTTAATTTTTGAAACCATAATCTACAAAAAATTTATATTCTTTAATTGACTTCAAATTCTTCATCGACATTTATAACAAGCACAAAAAAAATTGATAAATTTTTATTTATAAATATGATATAAAACTCACAAAATCCTCAAATTTATAAACATAACTTTATTTCTCAAAATCTAAATCTTTTGAATACATCACTTTGAAAATCTCTCAAAATCTCAATATTAATTCAAATGATATAAAATCAACTTTTAAAAATTTTATCTCAAGTTTGCTTTCAAATTCTACCTTCTAATTGATAAAAAAACTTCAAAAATAGTATAGGTACTCAGTTTTGTATTTCAAAGTTTGATTTTGACCCTAGTTCGTAACCAATCTTCTTTGGGTATTAATTCTTATTTTGTTGAAGTAATTTTTGCTAAAATAAACTTCTAATTTTTTCTTATATATGCTTATATATATATATATATATATATATATATATAGGTATAATTTATTTTTTATTTATTTATAATCTTATAAATTAAGTAGATTTTATTTTCATAAAAGATAATTCTAATACTACAAGATTTTATTACTTCATATCTTTTTAATTAAGCTCTTCTATAATAAAATATTTTTTGTCTTCTTTCATTTAATGGCAATGTTACTATACAACAATGTGGCATTTATTTTCTTCTCAAGATATTCATTGTTTTATATGGCTTAAGAAGAGATACATGGAATATGGGATGGATCTTCATGGACTCTGATAGATGTAATTTATAGTCAATTATTTGTTTACAAATAGAAAATGGTTTAGCCAATGGTAATTCAACTTTTGACAAGGATAGCTAAACTTGATATTATAACAAAGTATCTATATCTTGTTGCCAACATAAAATTGAGGTTTTCTCTTTATAATAGGCATCTGCACTAGTCTTTTGTTGTTCTTGAGCTACTTTTAACTATGCCTTCATTGTTATATATAGCTTAAATAAAATAATTAGTAAATCTTCTATTATAGGATTATCAACTTTAAAAAAGTTAAAAGCATCAAATTATGGATATTAATCATAATTAGATAAGAAAGGTATTAAATGAATAGAAAAATATACCATATTATTATAAGCAAAGTCTACAAATGGCAAAAGAATCATTCAATAATCTTATTAGAAATTGATGGTCTATGAAAAATATTGCTTCAAAATTTAATTTATGCACTCCATTTGTCTATTGATTAGAGGATGAGAAGCCAAAAAAAGCTCTATATTCACCTTTGGAATCTTAAAAATAATTCTTTAAAATCTTAATACAAATTGAATCCTCTTATTCAATATAATATCCTTGAATAATCTATGATAGCAAAAGATATTATCAAGAGAAAGCTTTTTCATCTATCATAGATTTTATATTTGATATAAAATGTGACATCTTAATAAAACAATCTACTATCACAAATATAGAATCATACAAACTTAAGATTAAAAAATTTATGATAAAATCCATAGAAACAAAAGACCATGGTTGATTTAGAATAGTTAATGTCTAAAGAAGTCCATAGTATTGATAACAAGGAGTTCTTTTTTATATTAAAAAAATATCACATGATTGTATAAAATATTTAATTCCTATTCATATTTAAAACCATTGAAAATCTCTAAATATTAGCTCCAAAATCTTGTATCTAAAATCTTTAGTTGCTAAAAAAATTAAGATGAGCTTGAAGAACAAGTAATCATGTGGAATGTATAATCATGCTTTAAAATAGAGTAGATTATTCTTAAATTCAAACTTCAAAATATTAGGAAACATAGAAGTTTAAACTTACTTGAGATTGAGTCAATAGTCAATATTAATTTTAATGCTTAAAGATGAAAATGCTCCAATTTCAATAGATTTGTTCTTTATTGATTATAAGCTCCATCTTCTTCTTTTTATTTAAGATAAAAAATATTTAAAAATAGCATCTAACAAACCTTATTATTTTTTAGATCGATAAGTGATCTTGAAATCAAATCTTAATTAAGACATGCTCTAACCGACTTGGTGACAATTCAAAACACATGTCAACATGAAATACTTAAGGTTCTTATTATCCATATATATAGTGACTATATTAGAGGTGCCTTCTAAATAATGATATTATTCTTAAAATGAATCTATAATTACAAGAAGTTCTTTATTGTGAATCTTGTAATTAATCTTAGCTGCTAAAAATTTCTTGGAATAAAAAGCTACTAAGTGGAGCTTGTTATATGCTTTCATTTGTGACTAAATATTTGTTATAGACATATATTTACTATAAATGTAACCTAGGTGATATGAATAGGTAGAAATAGATAAAAGTAGATTAATTTTATTATATCTTCTAGAAAAGCTTCCTAGAAGCTTTATAGACACTACTTTGACTTTACATGTATTTCTACTTGATTGGTAGGTTAGAAACTTCGTCAACAAGTTAACCACATGCCACACATATTGGTAGCTTGCGGAACAAGCTAACTATGTGGCACCTACATAGAAAACTTGCCTTTTAAGTTAAGATATGTGTTGTGCAATGTCAACATATTTTTGGAGGTTCTATAGAACGTCACCACATAGCTCCTAGGTAGATAGTATATATAGAGGCAAGAATGAAGCCCTCTTCACTTTTTTCAACTCTTTTCTTACTTATAGTCTAATTTCAAGGATCTTTAGTTTTCTTAACTTTTGGCGATAGCCATTCCAGTTTCTTTCTCAATATAAATATTTAATTATTTCTATTATTTCATCTTTCTTTGAAAGAAGTCTCACTTATTTATTTATTTTTATCAAGTTCTTATCGTTGATAGATTAAGAAGAATCCACTTACAATATTAGAGCTTTGTTTAATCTTAATTAAGAATGGATTACTTCTTTTTCTTGATAAGTCATAAGTGTATTTGAAGTTGCGGACTACCCTCTTCTAAACTGATATTTTTTTTAGTATTTTCTTTGTTCTCAAGTCCTTACTTCTATTTGTCTTGAGCGATATTAGACATCTTCTCTTTTCTAAGTGTTATCATGGCAGAACTTATTGAAATGAAGAGTGCAATGGTAGAAATGCAAGAGTAATTGAGGGAGTTAATGCTTGCGATGCATCAACTCAATTTACCACAATAAGGAGCAACAAGATTGGCAAGAAGTGAAGATATAGAAATGATTGGAGTTGCTTCAATATTTGCACCAAATCATGTCTCTTCTATAGTGGAACACCCTTCCAAAGTTAAAGAACCAAGAATTGCCCAACCCGATAAGTTTGATTGCATGAGATCAAAATTTAGAAGATTTATCAATCAACTACAACTTGTGATTGAACTTCAACCCCAAAGCTATCCAACTCCAAGATTGTAAGTTAGATTCATTGGTACGCTTCTATCAAGTTCAGCATTATCAAGGTTTTTAACTTTTCTTGAACGACGAGATCCAATATTGGATAATCTAGAGGCTTTTTTGGCGGAGTTTCAATCCACGTATGGAAAACATGATGCAATTCGTGTTGCAACCAACAAGATTTATATTTTGCAACATGGCAATCGATCAATAACGTTGTAACGTCGGAAGTAAAGAATATGTAAATTGATGCGATACATTTCAAATCTCTTACTGAGCAAAAAAAGACTCATCGTCATCAAGAAAGATTGTGCTTATATTGTGGAGAACCTAAGCACAATGCTCAACATTGCTCAAAGAAGTGACACAACCATAAAATGAAGAGTATGGCTATGAAAAAAGATAGCATGTTGGAAAATAATTTTTTCTAGCTAAAATAGGGATCGTGCGGCTAGAACCTTGTACAACACCTAGTGAAGGTCCTATTTTCTCCTTAGAACCCTCTCTTTGTTTTACGATAAATGTTATTGTAGGATCTAAACATCACAAAGCTTTTGTCTTGTTAGATTCTAGAACCTCAGGATGTTTCTTAGATGAAAAATTTGCTAAAAGACATAGCATACTTTTAGTGAAGAAAACTAAACTTGTTCATGTAGAAGTCATAGATGGTCATCTGTTGTCTTTAAGAGATGTTACTCTTGAAATCCTTCCTATAGAAGTAGCAACTAATGGTCATAATAGCTTTGTAATATTTAATATCATTAGATCTTCTTCTAATCCAGTCATTTTAGATTTATCATGGCTAGAAAAATATAATCCTAAAATGGATTGGACTTCTCGTAGTCTTGACTTTTCAAAAAGTATATCTAAGAGCATAATTAAACTAGTAGAAAGTCATAAGTCTAGTACAATTAAATCTATATTTGTAGTTGCAAAAGCTTTCTTGCATGCTGCAAAAGAAGGATTACCTTGTGTCATTTATGCCACACTTGTTTCTATTGATAAAAAGCTTTCAAATGGCATTCCAAGCCAATATCAAGTTTTTCAAGATGTATTTGAGAAGAAGAATGTGGATACTCTTCCAAAACAACATTCCTATGACTGTTCAATTGACCCTCAAAAAAGAGCACAACCACCATTTGGACCAATTGCTAAAGACAAGAACATGATAAAAATAAATAAACAAGTAAGACTTTTTTCAAAGAAATATGAAAAAATAGAAATAACTCAATATGTATATTAGAAAAGAAATTGGAATGGCTATTGCTAAAAGACAAGAAAACTAGAGATCCTTGAAATTAGACTAGAAGCAAGAAAGGAATTGACAAGAGTGAAGAAGGCTTCACTCTTGTCTCTATATATACTATCTACCTAGCAGCTACGTGGCAATGTTCTATAGGACCTCTAATATGTATTGACTTTGTAAGACACATGCCTTGACTTACAAGACAAGTTTTTATATGTGAGAGCCATATAGTTAGCCTGATCTTCAAGCTAACAACATGTGTGGCACATGGCCAACTTATTGACTATGTTTCTAATCCAAAAAGTTAATTAAAGACACCTATAAAGTCAAAGTAGTATCTATGAAGCTTCTAAGAAGATTTTATAGTAAATATTATAGAATTAACTTATTTTTACCTATTTTTACTTACTTCTACTTATTTATACATGTAATTACTGGCTTACATGCATATGTCCATGACATTATCCCTCTTTCTAAAAATGAGTTCTATGAGAAGCAGTCATCATATAATGAAGAAATCTATGATGCGACAAATTATATTTGTTACATACTGTGATCTTTGTTCTCTTCAAAGATGATTGATAGTGTCCCATACTAAGGCGGAAAGACCACTCTCTTATTTGATCGTTGTTGAGGCCTTCATAACTTCCTTCAAATAAAATATTTGGAACACTATGAAGAATTGTTCCTACCTCTAGTAAAATCACCAAATATCAGGAGTCCTTTCTAAGGTCGTGATATCAAATACATTGTATCTTATCATCTATTCGAGAAAGGATATGTCATTCTTGAGGATCTTCATCTTGATAACATCCTCTTGAAGGTTATAACAATTGTAATGTCTTATCCAGTAGGTCAGCAAGCGAAGGCTCTTGAGTCAAATTCGTTGTTTGTTGATTCTCCATCTCCTCAGTGTCATAACTACAAAGAAACTACAAACAAGGATTGAAAGTAGAATTTTATCTTGCCTAAATCTTGTTTCTTTTATAAAGAAGGTTTTTATCTTGATTTTGTTGGATGTCATCGATGAAAAGCCTCCACTACCTTTACTACATTTGCAAGATTCTTTACTGGCTCCCATGTGCATTCACTAATATCATATCCATGCCAATAAACAAGATATTCTAATTTATTTCGGTGCCACCTTAAATCTAAGACTTCTTTCACTTCAAACTCTTTATTATTGTCCATTTCTATAGGAGGAGGTGGAGCTTGTCTTCTTCTTGGTATGTCCACTATCTTGTATGCTTCAAGAAGAGATACTTGAAATACTGGATGGATTTTTATTGACTCTGATAGGTGTAAACAATATGCAACTAGATTGATTTATGCAGAAATAGAAAATGGTCCAAGCCTTCCATAGTCCAACTTGTCACAAAGACAAGTGGTCTTGATATTGCGACAAAAGAACCATACCTTGTCACCCATATCGAATGATGGTTGTTCCTTTCGATAGACATCTACATTGATCTATTGTTGTTCTTGAGCTTCTTTTAACTACAGCTTTATTGTTGCATGTAGCTCTGACAAATAATTTGTTTAATCTTTTGCAGCAAGATTATCAACTTTTGAAAAGTTAAAAATATCAAATCATGAATGATAACCATAATTGGCAAAGAAAGGTGTTTATTTTATAGAAGAATGTATCGTGTTATTATAAGTAAATTCTATCAATGGCAAAAAAGTTGTCCAATCATCTTGTTGGTAGTTGATGGTACATCTTAAATACTACTCTAAAACTTGATTAACACGCTCCGTTTGTGTATCAGTTTGAGGATAGAATGTCGAAAATAGTTTTATATCCACTTTTAGAATCTTGAAAAGAGTCCACCAAAATCTTGATACAAATTGAGTTTCCCTATGTGATATAATATCCTTGGATAATCCATGATAGTGATAGATATTGTGAAGAAAGAACTTAGTTGTTTCTTCACTTGTGATGGATTTTGTACATGGTACAAAATGTGCCATCTTCGTAAAACGATCTACTATCACAAATATAGAATCATAAAAACTTGAGATTGAAAGATCCATGATGAAATCCATAGAAACAAAAGACAATGATTGTTTTGGAATGGATAATGGCTGAAGAAGTTCATAAGGTCGATGACGAGGAGTTTTTGATCTTGAGCAAACATCACAAGATTGTACAAAATCTTTGACTGCTTTCCACATTTGTGGCCACCAAAAGTCTTTAGATATTAGTTCCAAAGTTTTATTGTACTCAAAATATCCTGCTGCTAGAAAGTCATGATAAGATTGAAGAACACGTAATTGAGCTTCACCTTCTGGAACATATAGGCATTCCTCAAAATATAGTAGATTGTTCTTGAATTCAAACTTAGAAGTAATATGAGACTTTGAAGGATTTTTGTTAATATCACGAATAAGTGGATTACAAGATATACTTGAATGAACTTGCTTAATGAAAGTTGAATCAACAATTAGTATTGATTTCATTGCTCGAAGATGAAGATGCTCTAGCTTCAAGAGAATTATCTGTTGTTGATCAAAAGCTGCATTTCCTTCCTTTGGTATAAGGTAAGATTATCTAGAGAGTGCTTCTGACAAACCTTGTTATTTTTCTAGTCGATAAGTGATCTTGAATTTGAATCTTGACAAAGACATATTCTAACGAGCTTGGCGATGATTCAAAATACGTACTAACATAAAATATTCAAGATTCTTGTGATCCGTATATATGATGACTGGACTAGAAGCACCTTCTAGATAATGGCACTATTCTTGAAACAAATCCATCATTACAAGAAGTTCTTTGTTGTGGATCTCATAGTTGATCTCGACTATTAAAATTTTTTTGGAATGAAAAGCTATTTGATGAAGTTTATCATCTATTCCCATTTGTGACAATACGACACTCAAAGTAAAATCTAATGCGCTTGTTTCCATAAAAAATGGCTTAGAAAAACTAACGCGATACAAGATTTGTGCAAAAACAAACGCTATCTTCAAAGCTTCAAATGCTACTTCTGCTTTCTAATTCTATTGAAGTTTGTCTTTGCAAGTCAAACGTGTAAGTAGAGCTGCAACTTGAGAGAAGTCTTTGATGAAGATCCAATAGTAGTTGGTAAATCCCAAAAAGCATAGGACATCTCTTACCATTTTTGGGATCTTCCAATCCATAATAATTTGAACATTCTGAGGATCCATCATAAGTCCGTCATTTGAAATGATGTATTCTAAGAAGTTGACTTGAGTAGTGTAAAATACACATTTTTCTATTTTTGCATAGAATTCTACATCTCTTAGTTTTTGTAATACTTGGCGAACATGAAGTTCATATTCTTTTGGGTTCTTAGAATAGATTAAAATATCGTTTAGGTAACAGACAACAAAATTATCTAAAAACTCTCGAAAGACATCATTTATTAGATGTTAGAATGCTGTTGGTGCATTTGTAAGTCCAAAAGGCATGACGTTGTATTTGCAATGTCCATACCTTGTTCGAAACGCAGTCTTCGATTCATCTCTTTCTTTGATGCATACTCGATTGTATGCTCTTCATGGATCTATTTTTGTATAGATCTTAGCTTGATTCAACTGATCAAAAAGTCTAGATATCAAAAGTAGTAAGTACATGTTTTTGATAGTGATTTTGTTGAGTCCTCGATAATCAATACATATCCACAATGATCCATCTTTTTTCTTCACAAATAAAATTGGAGCTCCTGCTGGAGATTTGGAATGGTGTATGAAGTTCTTGCCAAATTTTCTTTAATATACTCCTTGAATTCAAGCAACTCATTTTGTGATAAAATGTAGATTGATCCAAATCGTGGTTGTGTTCTTTTTTGAAGGTCAATTGAAGAGTCATAGGAATGATGTTTTGGAAGAGTATCCACATTCTTCTTCTCAAATACATCTTAAAAATCTTGATATTGGCTTGGAATGCCACTTGAAATCTTTCTACCAATAGAAATAAGTGCGGCATAAATGACACGAGGTAATCCTTCTTTTCCAACATGCAAGAAAGCTCTTGTATCTACAAATATAGATTTAATTATACTAGACTTATGACTTTTTACTTGATTAATTATGCTCTTAGTTATACTTTCTGAAAAGTCAAGACTACGAGAAGTCCAAACTATTTTAGGATTATATTTTTCTAGCCATGATAAACTTAAAATGATTGAATTAGAGGAAGATCTAATGATATTAAATATTACAAAGCTATTATGACCATTAGGTGCTATTTCTATAGGAAAGATTTCATGAGTAACATCTCCTGAAGACAATGCACGACCATCTATGACTTCTACATGAACAGGTTTAGTTTTTTTTACTAAAAATATGTTATGTCTTTTAGCAAATTTTTCATCTAAGAAACATGTTGAGGCTCTTGAATCTAGTAAGGCAGAGGCTTTGAGATGTTTAGGTCTTAAAATAATACTTATCGTAAAACATGGAGAGGATTCTAAGGAGAGAATAGGACCTTCACTAGGTATTGTACAAGGTTCCAGCCGTACAATCTCTATTTTAGCTAAAAAAACTCATTTTCCAACATGCTATCTTTTTCATAGCCATATTCCTCATTTTATGGTTATATCACTTCTTTGGACAATGTTGAGCAGTGTACTTAGGTTCTCCACAATATAAGCACAATCCTTTTTGACGACGATGAGTCTTTTCTTGCTCAGTAAGAGGTTTGAAACATATTGCATCAATTTATATATCCTCTACTTTTGAATGTATGTGTTGAAGAGATATTGATGTTGCTATTGAATTATAGTAACATTGAGGTCCACTTGTATGGTTTTCATATCAAAATTCAAAAAGGTAATTGTCGCACTTCACAACAAAGTCAATTGCTTGACTCATTGTTTGAGGATCAGGTAAGTTGAGCATTAATTTTTTTACCTCGTATTATAATCCGTAGAAAAATTGGCTAATAAGTGCAACATCATCCTACTTTATATGAATTATAAGTTGTCAAAATTGTGAAGCGTTTAATATTACTGATTGATTGTCTTGTTACAAAATATGGATCTTGTTGGTTGCAACATGAATTGCATCATGTTCTCTATGCATGGATTAAAAATTCTCCAAAAAAGCCTCCACATTATCCAATATTGAATCTCGTCATTCAAGAGAAGCTGAAAAACATAATAATGCTAAACCTGAAAGAAGCATACCAATGAATCTAACTTTCAATCCTGAAGTTGGATAGCTTTGGAGTTGAAGTTCAATCACATGTTGTAGTTGATTGATAAATCTTCTAAACTTTGATTTGGTACAATCAAGCTTCTCGGGTAGGGCAATTCTTGGTTCTCTAACACTAGAGGGATGTTCCACTATAGAAGGGACATGATTTGGTGCAAATGTTGAAGCAGCTCCAATTATTTCTATATCTTCACTTCCTGCCAATCTTGTTGCTCCTTGTTGTAGTAAATTAAGTTGATACATCGCAAGCATTAACTCTCTCAATTGTTCTTGCATTTGTGCCATTGCACTCTTCATTTCAGCAAGTTCTGCCATAATAACACTTAGAAAAAAGAAGATGTCTAATATCGCTCAAGACAAATAGAAGAGAGGGCTTGAGAACAAAGAAAATGCTAAGGACAATATTAGTTTAGAAGAGGGTAATCCGCAACTTCTAATATGCTTATGTCTTATAAAAAAAAAGAAGTAATCCACTTTTAATCAAGATTTGGCAAAGCTCTGATATTGTAAGTAGGATTCTTATCAATTTTTCAAGGATAAGAACTTGATAAAAATAAATAAATAAGTGAGACTTTTTTGAAAGAAAGATGAAAAAATAAAAATAACTAAATATGTATATTAAAAAAAAAAAAAAAAAAAAAACTGGAATGGCTATCGCCAAAAATCAAGAAAACTAAAGATCCTAGAAATTAGACTATAAGCAAGAAAGGAGTTGACAAAAGTGAAGAGGGATTCATTCTTGTCTCTATATATACTATCTAACTAAGGGCTACATGGTGATGTTCTACACGACCTCCAATATGTGCTGACTTTATAGGATATATACAAGTTTTTCTACGTGTGGGCCACAAAGATTGCTTGGACTTTAGCTAACAATATGTGTGGTACATGGCCAACTTATTGACCCCGTTTTTAATCCAAAAAGTCAATGAAAGATACCTATAAAGTTAAACCAGCATCTATGTTGCTTCTAAAAAGCTTTCAAATCAAATATTATAGAATGAACTTACTTTTATCTACTTTTACTTACTTCTATCTATTTATACATGGAATTACTGGCTTACATGTGTATGTCCGTGATACCAATCTACAGTTTATCACAAAATGAGTTGATTGAAGTGAAGAAGTATATTAAAGAGAATTTGGCTAAGAACTTCATATGTCATTTTAAATCTCGAGCAGGAGCTCCGATTTTATTTGTGAAGAAAAATGATGGATCATTGCAGATGTGTGCCTATTATCAAGGACTCAACAAAATCACCATCAAGAACACATACTCGCTACCTTTGATATCTGGACTGTCATGGACATATTCATGTAAGCCAATAATTACATATATAAATAAGTAGAAATAAGTAAAAGTAGATAAAAATAAGTTAATTCTATAGTATTTGATATGGAAGATTCTTAAAAGCTTCATAGACATTACTTTGACTTTATAGGTAACTTTAATTGACTTTTTGGATTAAAAACGTGATCAACAAGTTGGCCATGTGCCACACATGTTGTTAGCTTAAAGACCAAGCTAATTATGTAGCCCACACATAGAAAAACTTGCCTTGTAAGTCAAGTCATGTGTCCTACAAAGTCAACACATATTGGAGGTCTTATAGAACATCACCACATAGCCCTTAGTTAGATAATATATATAGAGACAAGACTGAAGCCTTCTTCACTCTTGTCAACTCCTTTCTTGCTTCCAGTTTAGTTTCAAGGGTCTCTACTTTTCTTATCTTTTGGCAATAGCCATTCTCGTTTCTTTTTTAATATACATATCAATTTATTTCTATTTTGACAACTTTCTTTGAAAGAAGTCTCACTTATTTATTTATCTTTATTAAGTTCTTGTCCTTGACAGATTGAAAAGAGTACACTTACAATATCAAAGCTTTACCTAATCTTGATTAAGAGTGGATTACTCCTTTTTCTTGATAAGACATAAACATAGTAGAAGTTGTGGATTACCCTCTTCTAAATTGATATTGTCTTTAGTATTTTTTTTGTTCTTTAGTCCTCTCTTCTATTTGTCTTCAGCAATATTAGACATCATCTCTTTTCTAAGTCTTATCATGACAGAACTTGCTGAAATGAAGAGTGCAATGGCACAAATGCAAGAGTACTTGAGGAAGTTAATGCTTGCGATGCATCAACTCAATTTACTACCACAAGGAGCAACAAGATTAGCAAGAAGTGAAGATATAGAAATGATTGGAGCTGCTTCAACATCTCTATCAAATCATGTCTCTCATCCTATGGTGGAATTTCCTTCTAGTGTTAGAAAACCAAGAATTCAATATTCAAGAAGTTTGATGGTACTAGATTAAATTTTAGAGGATTTATCAATCAAGTACAACTTGTGATTGAACTTCAACCCCAAAGCTATCCAACTCTAGGATTGAAAGTTAGATTCATTGGAACGCTTCTTTCAAATTCAGTATTATCATGGATTTCATCTTTTCTTGAACGACAAGATCTAATATTGGATAATCTAGAGGCTTTTTTGGTAGAATTTCTATCCATGTATGGAGAACATGATGCAAGTCATGTTGCAATTAATAAGATCTATATTTTCTAACAAGGAAATTGATCAATAACGATATATGTTTCATAATTTTGACAACTTATAATTCATATAAAGTAGGATGATGTTGCACTTATTAGCCAATTTTTCTACGGATTATAATATGAGGTAAAAAAATTAATGCTCAACTTACCTGATCCTCAAACAATGAGTCAAGCAATTGACTTTGTTGTGAAGTGCGACAATTACCTTTTTGAATTTTGATATGAAAACCATACAAGTGGACCTCAATGTTACTATAATTCAATAGCAACACCAATATCTCTTCAACACATACATTCAAAAGTAGAGGATATATAAATTGATGCAATATGTTTCAAACCTCTTACTGAGCAAGAAAAGACTCATCGTCGTCAAAAAGGATTGTGCTTATATTGTGGAGAACCTAAGTACACTGCTCAACATTGTCCAAAGAAGTGATATAACCATAAAATGAGGAATTTGGCTATGAAAAAGATAGCATGTTGGAAAATGAGTTTTTTTAGCTAAAATAGAGATTGTGCGGCTGGAACCTTGTACAATACCTAGTGAAGGTCCTATTCTCTCCTTAGAATCCTCTCCATGTTTTACGATAAGTATTATTTTAAGACCTAAACATCTCAAAGCCTCTGCCTTACTAGATTCAAGAGCCTCAACATGTTTCTTAGATGAAAAATTTGCTAAAAGACATAACATATTTTTAGTAAAAAAAACTAAACCTGTTCATGTAGAAGTCATAGATGGTCGTGCATTGTCTTCAGGAGATGTTACTCATGAAATCTTTCCTATAGAAATAGCACCTAATGGTCATAATAGCTTTGTAATATTTAATATCATTAGATCTTCCTCTAATTCAATCATTTTAAGTTTATCATGGCTAGAAAAATATAATCCTAAAATAGTTTGGACTTCTCGTAGTCTTGACTTTTCAGAAAGTATAACTAAGAGCATAATTAATCAAGTAAAAAGTCATAAGTCTAGTATAATTAAATCTATATTTGTAGATACAAGAGCTTTCTTGCATGTTGGAAAAGAAGGATTACCTCGTGTCATTTATGCCGCACTTATTTCTATTGGTAGAAAGATTTCAAGTGGCATTCCAAGCCAATATCAAGATTTTTAAGATGTATTTGAGAAGAAGAATGTGGATACTCTTCCAAAACATCATTCCTATGACTCTTCAATTGACCTTCAAAAAAGAACACAACCACGATTTGGATCAATCTACATTTTATCACAAAATGAGTTGCTTGAATTCAAGGAGTATATTAAAGAAAATTTGGCAAGAACTTCATACACCATTCCAAATCTCCAGCAGGAGCTCCAATTTTATTTGTGAAGAAAAAAGATGGATCATTGTGGATGTGTATTGATTATCGAGGACTCAACAAAATCACTATCAAAAATATGTACTTACTACTTTTGATATCTAGACTTTTTGATCAGTTGAATCAAGCTAAGATCTATACAAAAATAGATCCATGAAGAGCATACAATCGAGTATGCATCAAAGAAAGAGATGAATCGAAGATTGCGTTTCGAACAAGGTATGGACATTGCAAATACAACGTCATGCCTTTTGGACTTACAAATGCACCAACAGCATTCTAACATCTAATAAATGATGTCTTTCGAGAGTTTTTAGATGATTTTGTTGTCTGTTACCTAAACGATATTTTAATCTATTCTAAGAACCCAAAAGAATATGAACTTCATGTTCGCCAAGTATTACAAAAACTAAGAGATGTAGAATTCTATGCAAAAATAGAAAAATGTGTATTTTACACTACTCAAGTCAACTTCTTAGAATACATCATTTCAAATGACGGACTTATGATGGATCCTCAGAATGTTCAAATTATTATGGATTGAAAGATCCCAAAAATGGTAAGAGATGTCCTATGCTTTTTGGGATTTGCCAACTACTATTGGATCTTCATCAAAGACTTCTCTCAAGTTGCAGCTCTACTTACACGTTTGACTTGCAAAGACAAACTTCAATAGAATTAGAAAGCAGAAGTAGCATTTGAAGCTTTGAAGATAGCGTTTGTTTTTGCACAAATCTTGTATCGCGTTAGTTTTTCTAAGCCATTTTTTATGGAAACAAGCGCATTAGATTTTACTTTGAGTGTCGTATTGTCACAAATGGAAAGAAATGATAAACTTCACCCAATAGCTTTTTATTCCTGAAAATTTTTAGCAGTCGACATCAACTACAAGATCCACGACAAAAAACTTCTTACAATCATAGATTCGTTTCAAGAATGATGCCATTATCTAGAAGGTGCTTCTAGCTCAGTCACAGTGTATACGGATTATAAGAACCTTGAATATTTTTTGTCAACATGTATTTTGAATCGTCGCTAAGCTTGTTGGAGTATATCTTTATCAAGATTTGAATTCAAGATCACTTATTGATTAGAAAAATGACCAAGTTTGTCGGATGCACTCTCTAAATGATCTTATTTTACACCAAAATGAAGGAGATGTTTTTGATCAACAACAGATAATTCTCTTGAAGCTAGAGCATCTTCATCTTCGAGCAATGAAATCAACACCAACTATTGATTCAACTTTCATTAAGTAAGTTCATTCAAGTATATCTTGTAATCCACTTATTCATGATATTAATGAAAATCCTTCAAAGTTTCATGATACTTCTAAGTTTGAATTCAAGAATAATCTACTATATTTTGAAGAACGCCTATATGTTCCAGAAGATGAAGCTCAATTACGTATTCTTCAATCTTATCATGACTTTCTAGCAGCAGGACATTTTAGATACAATAAAACTTTGGAACTAATATCTTAAGACTTTTGGTGGCCACAAATGTGGAAAGCAGTCAAAGATTTTGTACAATCTTGTGATGTTTGCTCAAGTTCAAAAACTCCTCGTCATCGATCTTATGAACTTCTTCAGCCATTATCCATTTTAAAACAATAATGGTCTTTTGTTTCTATGGATTTCATCATGGATCTTCCAATCTCAAGTTTTTATGATTCTATATTCGTGATAGTAGATCGTTTTACAAAGATGGCACATTTTGTACTATGTACAAAATCTATTACAGGTGAAGAAACAACTAAGCTCTTTCTTGACAATATCTATCGCTATCATGGATTATCCAAGGATATTATATCACATAAGGGAACTCAATTTGTATCAAGATTTTAGTGGACTCTTTTTAAGATTCTAAAAATGGATATAAAACTATCTTAGGCAATCCATCCTGAAACTGATGGATAAACAGAGTGAGTTTATCAAGTTTTGGAGCAGTATTTAAGATGTACCATCAACTACCAACAAGATGATTAGACAACTCTTTTGTCATTGGCAAAGTTTGTTTACAATAACACAGTACATTCTTCTATAAAACAAACACCTTTCTTTACCAATTATGGTTATCATCTATGACTTGATACTTTTGACTTTTTAAAAATTGATAATCCTGCTGTGAAAGATTTGGCAATTCATTTGTTAGAGCTACATGCAACGATGAAGGTGCAATTAAAAGAAGCTCAAGAACAACAAAAGATCAATGCGGATGTCTATCGAAAGAAACAACCATCATTCGATATGGGTGACAAGGTATGGTTCTTTTGTCGCAATATCAAGACCACTTGTCTTTGTGACAAGTTGGACTATGGAAGGCTTGGACCATTTTTTTATTTTTGCACAAATCAATCCAGTTGCATATTTTTTACATCTATTGGAGTCAATGAAAATCCATCCTGTATTCCATGTGTCTCTTCTTAAATCATACAAAACAGTGGACATACCAAGAAGATGACAAGCTCCACCTCCTCCTATAGAAGTGGAAAATAATGAAGAGTTTGAAGTGGAAGAAGTCTTAGATTCAAGGTGGCACCGAAACAAATTAGAATATCTTGTCCATTGGCATGGATATAATATTAGTGAATGCACATGGAAGCCAGTACAGAATCTTGCAAATGTAGCAAAGGCGGTGGAGGCTTTTCATCGACAATATCCATCAAAATCAAGATGAAAACCTTTTTTATAAAAGAAATAAGATCTAGACAAGATAACATTCTACTTTCAATCCTTGTTTGTAGTTTACTTATACTTGTGATGCTAAAGAGATGGAGAATCAACAACCAGTGGATTCGACTCAAGAACCTTCATTTGCTGACCTATTGGATGAAACATTACGATTGTTACAACCTTTTTGAAGATGTAATCAAGATGAAGATCCTCAAGAATGACATATTCTTTCTCAAATAGATGGCAAGATACAATGTATTTGATATTACGACCTTAGAAAGGACTTCCGATATTTGGTGATTTTACTAGAAGTAGGAACAATTCCTGATAGTGTTCCAAATGTTTTATTTGAAGGAAGTTATAAAGGCCTTAACAATGATCAAATAATAAGGTGGTCTTTTCGCCTTAATATGGAACACTATCGATGGTTGAGAGGCCCTATCAATCATCTTCAAAGAGAACAAAGACCACAGTATGTGATAAATATAATTTGTCGCATCATAGACTTTCTCGACATGTGATCTCCACTCCTCGTGGAACTCGTCTTTAGAAGGGGGGGTAATGATATGGACATAGATTTACTATAATTATTATCTAGGTGATATGAATAGATAAAAGTAGAAAAAAATAGATTAATTGTATTATATCTTCTAGAGAAGCTTTCTAAAAGCTTCATAGATGCTGCTTTGACTTTATATGTATTTATACTTGATTGATAGATTAGAAACTTGGTCAACAAGTTAATCACGTGCCACACTTATTGGTAGCTTACGGAACATGCTAACTATGTGGTACGTACATAGAAAACTTGCCTTGCAAGTTAAGATACGTGTTGTACAAAGTCAACAAGTTTTTGGAGGTCGTATAGAACATCGCCACGTAGCTGCTAGGTAGATAATATATATTGAGATAAGACTGAAGCCTTCTTTACTCTTGTCAACTCCTTTCTTGTTTCTAGTGTAATTTCAAGGATCTTTAGTTTTCTTGTCTTTTGGCAATAGCCATTCCAATTTCTTTCTTAATATACATATTGAGTTATTTCTATTTTTTCATATTTCTTTGAGAAAATTTTGACTTATTTATTTATTTTTATCAAGTTATATCCTTGAAAATATCTTAAAGAAAAGTTAGATATATATATATATATATATATATATTTTTAACCATCAAATGGACGTATTAAATATCTTAGGAGAAACAGATACATTTGGAATGCTTAAAATTACAATATATAGTGAGTCATATAGAAATCCTTAGAAAGATAGAAAATTAAAATAGTAGTTGTAGAGATGGAGTCTTTGTAAGTTTTGAAGCAATTATCTTATTTTATTTAGTATTTTTATTTATTATTAAATATTAAATATTATTTATTGAAATAAATATTTATATTCTTCTTTTATTTATATTCTTCTTTTATTTATATGTATTACTTATAAAAAACTATAAATATTAGTTAGTTATTAGAAGCATAAGAAAGAACCTCATGTCTTTTTAATTATTTATATAAAAAATAAAATTTATAGTAGATTTAAATTTTTTTATTACTATAAAAAAATAAAGATAAAAAATTATAGCCTTAAATTGATATTTGTATTATATAACTATTATTAGAATTTTTAGAATTTATTTATGATTTATTTAGAATTTTTAGAGTAATTTTTAAGACTTTGGTAGCAAATGAGTTTTATTACTTTGAAAGCCATTATGAAGAAATGGAGCAAGATTTGAAAGCCATGCAAGGATCTTACACTGATTGGATATTTTTGAATACCATGGTAAAGTCAAAAATGAAAAAAATTATTTGATCTACTAATAAAAAATAAGATGACCAACAGCTAATGTAGTCCTTGTAAGAAAGGTACTGTGATGGATATCATGGATAAAATCTTCCTAGAAGCTTTATAGATGCTATTTTGACTTTACATATATCTATAATTAATTAATAAATTTAAAACTTAGTAAATAAGTTAACCATGTATTAATAGCTTGCAAAACAAGTTAATTATGTAGTATACATATAAAAAACTTACCTTCTAAATTAAGATATATTATTATATTATTTGAAGTCTTGCTTGAGAGTGCAACACGTACTTGACTATGGAAGAGAGAATAGAAATTATAACAATAAAATCCTAATTTTAATAGAATACTAAATAAATTCTAATTAAACCTTAAGAATGCTAAATAAGCTTGAATCAAATTCAAAAGAAATCGTAAAGAAATTACAAAAGAAATAATAAGAAATCTTAAAAATTATTAAAAAAATATTCACAATAAATCTTAAAAGAATCTTTAAGAATTTCTAAAAAAATATTAGAATAATCAAAAATATATCTTAAATAAATCTCAACTAAGTTCTAATTTAACCCAATTAAAATCTTAATGAATTTCAATCAAATCCAAGACAAATCCTTAATTCTAAATCAATCTGTAGATCAAATCTTAGATCCTAAATCAAATCCTAAATCAAACCTTAGACAAAACCTTAATCCTAAATCAAACCTTAAATCAAATCCAAAATCAAATCCTAGATTAAACCTTAGATTCTAAACCAAATCCTAATCTTATTCAATTTAATCCTTATACAATTTAGAACCTCAATATCTATCAAATGAATCTTTGATTCTACTTAAAAATATATACAAGTTTCAAAAATTTATTTGGCAATAATTACACAAATTTTGAAGATAATTGCACTTACCAAATAGAAGAAAAATCCTCAATTCCGCTTAGGTGTTGGCTAGCTTCTTACTCCAATCTGAATATTGAAATTCCAGTGTCAATATCTCCTTATAAAACTTTTCAATTGTTCTCAAATTTTATATGTGAGTAGAAAATCAAGTCAATTACTCTCAAATATAAATTTTATTTCAATCCAAGTTATAGATTGCTATACATCTCAGAAATCATAATAGCCTTTCAAAGTCCAATTTTTGAGACTTCAACCTATTTGAAATTTAATAACCTTCAATTCAATTATTTGATCAAGCTCAAACTTATAGCCTACACTTTAGATAACTATTCTCATAAATTATCAAAATTTGAATTATAGATCTACTACAAAACTCACAAAATTCTCCAAAATATTATATTCCTTTTATTTCACAAATTCCAAAGTCATCCAAAAAAATTGTGACTTTGCAAAGCTCTTATAAAGTTATTATATACTAAATTCTTTCAAAATTAATGCTCAAAGAAATCCTATTAAATTTGCTCTCAAATTCCACTCTTCAATCTGCTAAAAAAATCTCTAAGTTGTTATAGGTGCTTAGTTTTGTACCTCGGGATCTGATTTCAACCTAGGTTGATATCTAGTCCTCTTAAGATATCAAATATTGTACTTTTGTGTTAATTTTTATTCCAAACAACTCCTAACTTCTTCCTACATATGTTTATATTCTTTATTTTTCTAATTTATTTTTTTTTGTCTTATTTATGGTCTTACAAAATAAATAGAAGCCTACTTTATAAAAAGATAGTATTTAAACCTTTAGTTCAACTTTCTTTTAGACTATTGTCTATTTTCTAAGATAATTTATTACAATATTTGAAGTAAGATATTTTATAATATAATAGATTTTTTATTCTTTTCACCTATTAGTCATGTTACATCATGACATCTATTTTTCCTGAACTTGTGCATCCTCTTGCATGCACTATTAATTCTTCAATATGTTGATATAGAGTGTTCTTTGTCTTAGTTAGATTCTTGACCTTTAATTTGCTCTTCTTCTCCCATCTCAATGTCTTATAATGGATTTTGTTGCTCATCAAAATTAATATTTTCTCTTCTTTACTTAAATAACTTGATTTTCTTCCTTTCTATAGGTATCTTTAATTCTGTACCATTAAGTTTTCGCAATAAGTATGTTCTATTGTCATATACTTGTTTGACAATAAAAAGTCCAAGCTATCTTCTTGCAAATTTCTTTACCATGCTATATTGGTTGTCTACAATACCATCATAAACCAATACTAAATCATCATTTTGAATTAGTTAAGGATGCAATTGATGCTTTTCGTCAAACCTTTCTTTGTTTTTCTCCTTTGCCTCTTTTAACTTCTTTATAGCTACTTCAATGTCCTCGGGTCTTTTTTCAAGTTTTGAATTCATAATGCTAGTAATTCTTCTCTTTTTAAACCATCTTCTTAAAGTAATACATTCTATATTGGTACAACCTCCTCTATTGGCATCATCGGTTTTTGTCCATGCATCAATTTTGTTGGCATATATCATTCAACTATATTGTGAGTTGTGTAATTTGCCCATAATACAAATGATAATAATTTAGACCAATCACCTATCTTTTCTTTGCATGCTTTAATCTATGCTTCAACAATAAGAGAATGCCCACATTTACTCTTACAATTTCTTTTTGGTTTATATGCGGTTATTAATGCAAGTGTAATGCACATCTTCTTAAAGAATTCTTGTGCTTCATTTGTATCTAATTCTCCTCTATCTGTAGTGATTTTTCTAATACAATCATACCGGTAAATAATTTTATCTAATATAAACCTACATACTTCTTTTGTAGCCTTTGTTCAAAGTGTTCTCTCCTCTACTTGATTGATCAAATACTCTTGAGGAAGTATCAAATATTTCTTTTGTCCAAATTCTATTGGCATTACAACTAAATTAACTACCCATTTATGATAAATTATTAATGGATATATTGAATGCAATCCATCTAGGTGACAAATGTTTGAATATACTTAAGAAGTCTCATAAGATCCTATAAAATTTGTTATATCCTTATGCATGCCCTTCTATCAATATTTTTCTTTCAATTTAATAAATGTTGCCCAAATACCTTCATTCCCTACTATTGTTCTTATCGTGTTTAAGCTTTAGTATATCAAAGTAATTGAACTAATAGAGGTAGGTTCGAATACAAAAAAAGACTGGTTATATGAATTGGGTCTATTAGTGTCACAATTGATTGTACTCTAGCTATCTGAAATCAATTATCAAACTACAAAATACCAAGGCTTACTACTTTCATCTTGATTCAACACGTAATCCATTCTATGGCTATCAATTCAACAATACTTCTCTCAATCACAATTCTTCATAAGCAAATAAAAGCAAAGAAAACAAAGAGGTAGCATCAAGCTTACCCCGGCTTACAACTCTTAGAGTTTGGCTCTCGCCTTACGACTCTCATAGTTTGACTCTTGGCTTATGACTCTCATAGTCTAGCTCTGATCTCTCTTTTTTCAACCTATTTATCCTACCAAAAAGATGATCCATCGGCCAACGGATTCTAAAGGTTATGTCCGTTTGAATTCTTAACCATTTATTCTACTAACAACCTATTATTATCAACTAAACTACCTAGTCTCACGGACACAGAAATACAGACTCGAGATCTAACAAGAAGTTCAAGAAGAACTGGCAAGAACTAGATTAATCAGATGAGAACAACACCAGAGCGGTGAGCTAGAGCTCCAAGAGATGTGTTGTCGAGACTGAAGAACTCTTCAGCCTCGATTCCAATATATACTTCTATTTAGGAAGCTTCTAGAAGGTTCCAGAGACTTGTTTCTAGAAGGTTCTAGAAACTTATCTCTAAAAGGTTCTAAGAACTATGTCCCTAATATCTTCTACCAACTAAAAAGCTTTTAGAAGGTTCCAAAGACTTGCTTCTAGAAGGTTCTAGAAACTTATGTCTAGAAGGTTCTAAGGATTATGTCTCTAACATCACCCCTTTCTTTAGCTTCGAGGTCTCTGGGAAGCAATGTTATTGATCAGTATCAACGCAAGAAAATGAAGATCTGTCGCATAACGTCTGCTGTGAACTCCAACTGTTGTTCATGAGGCAAGTGGTTCATCGGCCCTTGAAGCCAACTGTAGTGGCCCACTCCTTCAACTTCTGACCAAGCATGAACTTCTTTGTCCTCATTATGAAATTATCCTGCAAACACGCCTTCTGGCTGACCATCGTAAGCAGGCTCGAACTCAAATACAATCACCAGTGATCGGTTACTCGGTATCCTCCGTCGTCGTCATGGTGTAGGCAATTCTTCATCTCGGGGTTGCCTTCGTAAGATAGTCAGTTGAGATAATCTGATTGGCATAGTATCTATCTCTTGGCTATCCATATCAAAAGACCAAGCTATGGCTACTGAAAAAATTCTATTTTATCTTGGAGAAAATAACTACATCAACTACGAATTTTGGTGGTGCTCTCCCCTTTTCTTATATTCTTGGGTGAGCAAGCTTCAAAAAGAAGCTATCATCAAACCGGCTTTGGTTTATGAGGATGTTGTTGATGAAACTCTTGTACCTTTTGCGGCGCATTGGCGAGATTTTCAGCTGGCTTCCATGTTCCCTCATTAATGTCGTAGCCGCACCAATGAACAAGATACTCCAACTTGCCCCACCTTCGCCGTGAATCCAATACCTTTTCAACCTCGTATTCCTCGTGGTTCTCGATCTCAATACTAGGTGGCAGACATTGTACTCTTCCAGAAAAAGACAACTCTTGATAAGGCTCTAACAGAGAAACATGAAAGACTGGATGTATCTTCATAGAAGCCGGTAATTCCAGACGGTACGCCACTGGATTGATTTGCTTCTCGATGATAAATGGTCCCAATCTTCGATAGTCCAACTTATCACATGGTCACTTAGTCTTGATATTCCGTCAAAGAAGCCATGCTTTATCTCCAATTTTGAAAGTAGGTGCTTGATTCCGAAATCTATCTGCAGATGCCTTGTAGGATTCTTGAGCGGATTGTAATTGAAGCTTCAACGTATTTTGAAGCTCTGATAGTTGTTTTGCAAATCCTTCAACTAATTGATTGTTATTTATTGACGGACTTAATAAATCAAGCTTCGGATGATACCCATAGTTGGAAAAGAATGGTGTGTATTGAGTCGACACATGGAGGGTATTATTATATGCAAACTCGGCTAGCGACAGATATGTGGTCCAATCGTCTTGCTGATAGTTGATGCTGCATCGTAAATATTGTTCGAAGACTTGGTTCACCCGTTCCATTTGGCCGTCAGTTTGAGGATGAAAAGCCGAAGAAAGCTTGATATCCACCTTCAGTATCTCAAAGAGAGATCTCCAAAATTTTGATACGAACTGGGTTTCTCAATCTGATACGATAACATCTGGTAGTCCATGATATCGATACACATTATTGAGAAAGAGCCTTGTTGTGACTTCATTGGACGATGTCTTCTTGCAAGGAACAAAGTGCGCCATCTTTGTAAGCCGATCTATCACGACAAAGATGCTGTCAAATGAGTTCGATGATGGAAGGTCCGTGATGAAGTCCATGGAAACTGAAGACCATGGTCGACGTGGAATCGGCAATGGCTGTAGGAGTCCATAAAGGCGATGCCGAGGATTCTTGGATCTTGAACACATGTTGCAGGAGAGGACAAAATCTTTCATATCCTTCTACATTTGGGGCCACCAAAAATCTCGAGAAATAAGCTCCAAGGTCTTGTTGAATCCAAAATGTCCCGCAGCTGGAAAATCATGGCAAGATTGAAGAACTCGGAGTCGTGCTAGTCCTTTTGGGATATACAACTGCTCCTCAAAGTATAAAAGATCTCCCTCCACCTTGAATTTGTCGTCATTGGCACGCTGCTTGATATCAATGGCTACTGAATCTTTAATGGTCGCTACACGTACCTAATTCAAGAAGTCAGCATCAATTGGCACAATAGTAGCGTGAAGCCAAAATTGCTCTAGCTTCAACAACGTCGTACATTGTTGATCAAACACTGCTTCTATAACCTTTGGTATAAGATACGATCTCCTCGATAAGGCATCAGATAGTCCTTGTTGCTGTCTAGGTTGATAAGTGATAACAAAATTGAACCTAGATAACAACATACTCCACCGAGCTTGACGTCGATTTAAAACTCGAGCTGATATGAAATATTCCAAATTCTTGTGATCTGTATATACGATCATTGGGTGTGCAACTCCTTCAAGAAAATGACGCCATTCTTGGAAAGAATCCACTATAGCAAGAAGTTCCTTATCGTGGATCTCATAATTGATTTCAGCAATAGAGAACTTTCGAGAATAGAATGCAACTGGATGGAGCTTCTTGTCAAATCCCATTTGTGAAAATACAGCTCCTAAAACAAAATCCAAAGAATCAGTTTCTAAATAAAAGGCTTTTGTAAAGTCTGGATGTACCAAAATTGGAGCCATAGTAAATACAATTTTTAGGACTTGAAACGCCTTCTCCGCTAGAAGTCTCCATTCCAGCTTATCCTTGCAGGCCAACTGAGTGAGAGGAGTAGCAACTTGAGAGTAATTCTTGATGAAGATCCGATAGAAGTTGACAAAACCAAGAAAGCATTGTACGTCTCTCACCGTCTTTGGAACCTCCCAGGACACGATTGCTTCCACCTTCTTGGAGTCCATCTTCAAGCCTTCCGTTGTCGTGTTGTAATACGAGTATACAGTGAAAATAAAAAATAAAAAAAGAAGAACGGGAATTTTATTAATATTCAGTTACCTCAAAAATTGGGAGCATCGACCAACTCCAGCGCAAATACCGAGTGATCAGGTTCAGTCACCCCGTTACAGTCAGCCGGGGCATACTGAAATGCTCCATTTGATTCTAATAACGGGAGTTAGCAGGATGAGAAGGACCAATTCACACGACGGGTTTGAAGAGCCAATTGGATCCAATTTCGAGAATCCAATCCGGGTCCTCTTACCCAATATGAGACCTGTATTGGTGGGGCAATCCAATGCAGTCTAGTTACGGGAAAATCCAGGTCTTACTACGGGCCTCAGCCAGTTTGACGCGAAGACCAATTTGACCCAATTACGCGAGCATCCAGGTTACTACAGGCATCTTACCCAATATGGGACCTGAATTGGTCGGGCGACTCAATGTGGTCCCGATTACGGGGTTTCGATTTTGTTTCGGGCTGTCCTGTTCTCTGTGCCGTTTCAGGGAACGTTGTTTACGGTAAATGGATCTCTTAAAGGTAAAAACGGAGGAGAAGGCCTTGATGACGTGAGCCAATTTTGGATCTAAGCTCTGACGGTGGGAGCCAATTCCGGATCTAAGATGGAAGATTGAAGAAATTCAGAGGATAAGGTTAGGGGAAAATATAGTTTTAGGGAGGGAGGTTTTTTTTTTTTTTTTTTTTTTTTTTTTTTTTTTTTTTCGAGGGGAATCGGGGGGGAGCTAGTTTTCAAGCTTTTGCAAGGTTACCAGTTCGGTTTCATTGGAGGGTTTTGAAGATCAAGGGAATTAGAGAGAGGAGCTTCATGCTTCGGGTCGGGGAAGGAAAGACATAGAATTTGGATTTTTCTTCTTCGTAGAGTTTTGGAAAGACTGAGGCAATCGTTGCTGAAGTCAGTGTTGTAATGGTGAATCGGGATTTTTAAATGAAGTGGGTTTGAATACTCTTGACTGTTTTGTAAAATCGAGTTACGTCTGTGATTGAAGGATTAAAAGGGTGTCTATAGGATTGAGTATGCGGAGTGAATGAAATTTATTGGGTTAATCTAACAAGACAGTCAGTGGATACAAGATCGTAAGTACAAAAGGGTATTGAAGATTAACAGTTTGGGTTGTTCGGGGTTCTCTGTAACGTCTAGAGACCTACCGGCTGGGGCAAAAAAAAGACTTCGACAAGCAGTCAAAGAGCATCCGTATAGATTTATGGTACATTATTGCAGTCGTTTATATTCCAGCAGTCAAAAACTGATAGACTGCTTGACTATCGGCGAATCTCCATACTACCTTCTACAGTCAGATGCTCGGCATGTTCTCGAGCAGGAAAGCACGTAATACGACATAAGTGGTGAACCCAACGTGAAAGCTTGAGGTGGAAGGTATTGGATTTCGGTTGATTTTATCTTTATTTTTATGGAAAACGAAAATAAAAATTTTGAAGGATTTTTGGGAGAAGTTTCTGGTGGGGAGTCTTCTAAAGGACAAGGTATGCACATGGATCCATCTATTGCTAGTTTGTTTCAAGCCTTCTCATTGTCAATGCAGCAACAGCAAAGCAATGATCGGAAGGAAGCTTTAGCAACCAAAGCATTGCAAGCAGTGATCAATAAAATTGATCAATTTGATGGGAGGAATATTTCAAGGTATTTAAGATGTTATGTTCGTGAAATGGAATTAAATCGGGTTTCTGAGAAGAAAATGGTTGCACTATTTGGACTTGCCACGATGTCGGAGATAAAGGACCACATTACATCGATTACGGATCGTTGTGGAAATTCATGGGAGGATTTTTCACATGCATTGAAAGACGAATATTTCTTGGAAGATGCTGATCACGTTACTAAGAAGCTGTTTCTGGGATGGATTGAACGGCCCAATAAGAATTTGCAAGCAACAGAGCTACTAAGGGAATTTGAGAGGCAGTACTCTCAATTATCGAAGGTAGAAAAATTGACATTGGAGCCGAACAAAGTTGATCTATTTCTTCAAGCTGCTGATGGAGAATTGCAAGAGAAATTAGAACCCCTTCTTGAAGACAAAGAAGAAGATGAAGGATTGACAACGAAGTGGAAGAACGTTGAAGATGCGGTGGGGTTGCTTACAAAAAAAGAAAAGAGGAAGGATAGGAGCAATATTTCGAAAACAGTACAAGCACCCAAAACTCCCGTACGTACAACACCACCGACAATGCCTACAGTTCAACCTTCGACATCCTTGTCAAAGAAAACAGATATGGGTATGGAAGAAATTATACGAGGAATGCGAGATCTTCAAATCAAATTGGCAAGACTTGAAGAGAATACTTCTATAAACAATTCGAAGAATGTTTCAAAACAAGGATATGTACAAAGATGCATTTGGTGTGATGATGCTTCACACACTAGAAAAGATTGCAATGAATTTAATAATATGATACGGCAGGGAATTATTTGCTGGAAAGATGAGAAGATAGCATTGAAAGATAGGAAGGATCTTCTTCAAACCAATTTTGGCAAGGGAGGAATGAGAGCATTGGTTCAAGATTACTTAAAAGAGCATGAAACAGTAGTACTAGAAAGTGCAAGTTATGGTGCTAAAGTAGATGATGAAATTGGTGGAAGTACGGAAACTAGTGAATTTTGGACTTCTGCCGTTTCTACAATGCAAGAAGGGAAATTATCTCGAGAAGCGTTATTGAGAACTGCAGCTATAATACGAGGAAGAACAGGTTGGGAGGATCCTATGAGTCTCTTTCAGTTCATGCATATATTGCTAAGAGCCAACATGAAGCTTTGATGGAAGAAAAAAGACGAGAAAATTTTGATGATACTAGAGAAGGAAATTCTTTTAAGAGGCAAACTCGAGGAGACAAGGCTCGGGAGGCAGCTTCACAAGAATTGCCTGTAAAGGATACCTTAGCATCATTGGGAGAAAAAACAACGGAGACAAAAGATAAGGGCAAATCAATTGCTTATAAGCTACTTTCTGACATTGAAGCAGCAACAAATTTGAAAGGGGTGTTGGAAGAACGTATATTAAACGCCAAGGTGGAATTCACATTGAAAGAAGTCTTGGGAATTGCAAAGAAGGAGTTTCATGATGTTATCATTGACAGCATTAAGCGAAAGAGGCAATTAATGAGCGAAACTGGAATGAGTCATGCTATTGACGCAAGAATATGTAGACATGAAGAAGAGGTTGATATTGGTTACAAGCAACCAATAAATGAAAAGAATGGATATAATCAGCGAGTACGTTTCGAAGATTCTAGTGACAAGGAAATGGAAACTTTGAGCCATTATACTCGAAAGCATTGGGCAAGGGCAACTACTGAGGTATTGGTGAAGGTAGGAGATATAGAAGAACCAATAGTTGCTTTGGTGGACCATGGTTCTGAAATAAATCTCATGTCTAAAGATCTTTATAAGAAGCGAAAATGGCCAATTGATATGGAACATAGATGGGCAATACGAGCAGCTAATAACACACGAGGCGAATTATATAGAGCTTGTCCAGATGTCAAAATTTGGATTGGGGATGTTGCGACGGAGCAACATTTCTTCGTTCAAGATACAACGTCTTATCCGTTGATTTTAGGACAACCTTATATCACGGCAACACGGATGGAAACAAAGGTACTTGACGATGGTTCTGCTTATGCAAGGGTACGGAGCGAAGATGGGAGGAAAGCTGTACAATTTCTAACAGTACCTCCTAACCATGAACGGAATCGAGATAGGTTGAGGGAGAAACCATTGCCAAAGATTGTTGAAGGATTTAAGGATTTTGGGGAGGTACCACTGTAAAGCGAGATTATGGAGGTACAAAAGAGGAGGTACTCTCGCAAGATGAAGGTGCCTTTGATGCGAGTTTTATTGGTATATTGGAGAATGGAAATATTATGTATAAGAAAGTTGATGATTTTAAAAGAAAAGAAAGAAAAAGATTATATGATATTGAAGGACAGTTACGCAAGATAGGTACATTGCAAGATGATGAGAGGATTTTGGGTATTTATGAAGAAAATGGACTGGAAGATTCATTGGAATTGATTACATCTATTGGATTAGGAGATAATGATAAGATTGTTGAGATTCATTCGAGAGAGGTTTATACCATGCTTGAATCTTTTCAAGCACCAGAAGTCACAGTAGAGACGAGATATAAAACGGCAGATAAGAAGGTAAAGCCTGTTGCCGGACCATTACCAGAGGATTCTAAAGAACAAATGGGAGAAGCATCAAAAGAAGCAAGTTTAAGAGATCCAATGAGTATTGGACATCAGTTTACTGAAGAGACTTTTGAAGAATTGAAGATTGGTTCTGATGGTTCTTTATTGCTGGAGGAAATTACTTACTTCAAAAAGATATTGGCTAAACAAGGTAGATCGTTTGCCTTCGAATCTCATGAAATTGGATGTGTGGATCCAAATATTATAACACCTATGGTTATCTTCACTGTACCGCATGTACCTTGGAATCTAAGACCGATTCCAGTACCGAGGGCACATTTACCTAAATTGGTCGAACTATTGAAAGAAAAGATAAAGATGAAAATATTAGAACCTTCATTTGCGCTGTATTCTAGTCGATGGTTTACGGTACCTAAGAAGAATGGGTCACTATGGTTTATTCAAGATATGCAGCCGGTGAATGCTGTAACTGTCAGGAATGCAGGAATTGGACCTATTGTGGATGAATTTACTGAGGCGTTTGCTGGAAGGGCGATCTATTCAATGGGTGATTTGTATTCAGGTTATGATCAATTTCAACTTGTCGAAGGAAGTAGAGATATGACAACGATGAGGACACCGATTGGATTGGTTAGAATGTGCACTCTTCCTCAAGGCGCGACCAACTCAGTTGCGCATATGATGAATGGGATGAATAAGGTATTGAGAGATTTTATTCCGGAAAAGACTATGCCTTTTTTGGATGATGTTCCTATAAAAGGGTGTAGAGAAGGAAACAAGGATGAAACTTTAGATACGAGGGGGTGTCGCAGATATGTTGTTGATCATATACAAGATTGTGAAAAGATTTTAACTCGGCTTGGAGAAGTTCATCTTACATTATCGGGTATGAAGTCCGTATTTGGAGTGCCAGAGGTTGAAATAGTTGGACATTTATGCGGATCTTACGGAAGAAAACCAGATCCGACTAAAGTTGATGCAATTGGAAGGATGAAAGAGGATTGTGGTTCTTTAACAGAGGTTCGCAGGTTTTTGGATGCATGTGTATTTTATCGAATCTGGATCCCTCATTTTGCTCACATAGCGGATCCATTATATGAACTGTTACGCAAGGGTTACCGATTTGAATGGAAAGAAAGGCATATTCAGGCAATGCAAAGATTGAAGAAATTATTGATGTCACCTCCAATATTGAGGAAGGTTGATTATAAGTGCAATAGACCAGTGATTCTTACTGTAGACGCTAGTCCAATTGTCGTTGGATGGGCTGTGGATCAAAGTGATTCGAATGGGAGTAGATTTGCAGTTCGATTTGGGGCCAAAGTTTTAAGTATTCGTCAGCGTACATATTCGTAAGTCAAAAGAGAACTTTGGGGAGTCGTTTCGGCTATGAAAGCTGAAAAGGACTATTTGATTGGGGCAGTAGTAGTAATTGAAACAGATTGCTTGCCATTGCTTGGAATGATTATTAACTGTTCAACACCAGATATTGCAATGTTGAGATGGATTGCTTATATTAAGTCACTAAATCCAGAATTTAAGCTTATCACTGGAAAGGACAATTTAGTAGCAGACATGCTATCTCGAGCAAGATACGAGAGGGAGGACGAAATGGTTGAAGACATTGATGATGTCAGATTGAAATTCTATTCAATATCAAATCTCAACAGAGAAGACAAGCTATTTCTTGAAGAATCTTATGAAGGAGAATTATTGAATATTGGTCATTATTTGAATACCTTCTCTAAGCAGGGGAATCGGTCTACAGAAAAATTCAAATAAATAAGAAAAAAAGCATATGGATTTTTACTTCGAGATGGATTCTTATGGAAGAGACCGAAGAAAGGAATTGGGATGCCACAACGAGTGATAGGCAAAAGGGAAGAAAAACTAAAATTATTAAAGGAGTTTCATGATAGTTTATGGGCAGGGCATAGAGGAATCTGGGCTACTTTTGCTAAACTCAAGGAACGATATTGGTGAAAAAATATGTATCGAGATGTGCTCTCATTTGTAGAGTCATGTGAAATCTGTCAATCGTATTCTAATATCCGACATCGAGATGGTCTTCATCCTACGTATCCTCTGGCTATTCATTTTAAATGGGTTGTTGATTTGGTTATTATGCCGGTTGGGTTATGGCAGATGAGATATTTGGTTTTAGCTCGTGAAGATTTATCAAATCAAATAGAAGGAAGAGCATTGAGGACAAAATCTACAGAAGGGATTTGTAGGTTTTTGCTTGAAGATGTCATTTGCCGTTACGGGTGCGTAGGAAAAATCACTGCAGATCGTGGAGAATTAAATGCACAAGAAGCTCGTAAGTTCTTTGAAAAATGTGGAGTTAAACTATCACTTACTACTGCTTATAATCCGGAAGGGAATGCGAAAAGCGAACGCGGTCACCCGCCGATTGTGAAAGCATTGGTTAAAGCTTGTAATGGGAAGGTTAAAGAGTGGCCACGGCTTTTGTCATTTGCATTATGGGCTGATCGAACAACACATAGTTCGGTGACAGGATATATGCCAGTAGAACTTATGACAGGTCAAAAACCAATTATGCCGATTGAAGAAAAGGTACTTACTTGGAGTATGCTACCATGGGAAGATGGATTGACAAGAGAAGAACTTCTGGCTATTAGGATTCGACAATTGGAGCAAAGAACGGAAGATGTCCAGATAGCATTGGAAAGGTTAAAAAGAGCAAGGTTACAAAACAAGGCGCGATTTGATAAGCAACATCGATTGAGACCAAAAGCAATCGAGGAAGGTGACTAGGTACTTGTTTATGACAATAGTCTGGATAATCAACATAGTACTTTGCGGAAATTTTCAAAACGTTGGTTTGGACCATATGTTGTAACAACTGTTCATGATAATGCGACTTACTCATTACGGGAGTTAGATGGTACAAAATTGAAAATACCAATTGCAGGGAAGAGAGTAAAAATATTTAAACGAAGACACGCAGAGATGAATATGGAAGACCTTAATGAAGGTACAGAGATTCCGCAGCAAGAAGATGAAAGTGATATGGATAATGAAGGTGACGAAGACGAACTGGACAAAGACGTAGGGGATATATTCTGAATCAAACAGCAATTGGGTAAATTGGTGTATACCGGAGGATGCACAGGTTCAGAGGGGGTGGATGTCATGTTGTAGCACGAGTATACAGTGAAAATAAAAAGAAAGGGGAATTTTATTAATATTCAGTTACCTCGAATATTGGAAGCATCGACCAACTCTAGTGCAAATACTGAGTGGTCAGGTTCAGTCACTCCGTTACATTCAGCCGAGGCATACAGAAATGCTCCATTCGATTCTAATAACGGGAGTTAGCAGGATGAGAAGGACCAATTCACACGACGGGTTTGAAGAGCCAATTGGATCCAATTTCGAGAATCCAATCCGGGTCCTCTTATCCAATATGAGACCTGTATTGGTGGGGCAACCCAATGTAGTCTAGTTACGGGAAAATCCAGGTCTTACTACGGGCCTTAGCCAGTGTGACGCGAAGACCAATTTGACCCAATTACGCGAGCATCCAGGTTACTACGGGCATCTTACCCAATATGGGACCTGAATTGGTCGGGCGACTCAATGTGGTCCCGATTACGGGGTTTCGATTCTGTTTCGGGCTGTCTTGTTCTCTGTGCCGTTTCAGGGAACGTTGTTTACGGTAAATGGATCTCTTAAAGGTAAAAACGGAGGAGAAGGCCTTGATGACATGAGCCAATTTTGGATCTAAGCTCTGACGGCGGGAGCCAATTCCGGATCTAAGATGGAAGATTGAAGAAATTCAGAGGATAAGGTTAGGGGAGAATATAGTTTTAGGGAGGGAGTTTTTTTTTTTTTTTTTTTTTCGGGGGGAATCGGGGGGGAGCTAGTTTTCAAGCTTTTGCAAGGTTACCAGTTCGGTTTCATTGGAGGGTTTTGAAGATCAAGGGAATTAGAGAGAGGAGCTTCATGCTTCGGGTCGGGGAAGGAAAGACATAGAATTTGGATTTTTCTTCTTCGTAGAGTTTTGGAAAGACTGAGGCAATCGTTGCTGAAGTCAGTGTTGTAATGGTGAATCGGGATTTTTAAATGAAGTGGATTTGAATACTCTTGACTGTTTTGTAAAATCGAGTTACGTCTGTGATTGAAGGATTAAAAGGGTGTCTAAAGGATTGAGTATGCGGAGTGAATGAAATTTATTGGGTTAATCTAACAAGACAGTCAGTGGATACAAGATCGTAAGTACAAAAGAGTATTGAAGATTAACAGTTTAGATTGTTCGGGGTTCTCTGTAACGTCTAGAGACCTACCGGCTGGGGCAAAAAAAAGACTTCAACAAGCAGTCGAAGAGCATCCGTATAGATTTACGGTACATTGTTGCAGTCGTTTATATTCCAGCAGTCAAAAACTGATAGACTGCTTGACTATCGGCGAATCTCCATACTACCTTCTACAGCCAGATGCCCGGCGTGTTCTCGAGCAGGAAAGCACGTAATACGACACCGTAGTCACAAGGAATTCCAAAAACTCCATCTCTATTTAGTAAAATAAACACTTTTCCAACTTGTCATATAGTCCTTGCTCGTGTAGTTTCTCCAAGACCAAACGAACGTACTTTTCATGCTCTTCCTCATTTTTGGGGAATATCAAAATATCATCCAAATAGATGACAACAAAATCGTCAAGGTACTCTCGGAAAATGTCATTCATCATATGTTGAAAGATCGCTGGAGCATTGATAAGACCAAAGGGCATGACATTATACTCAAAATGGCCATACCTTGTACGAAACGCTGTCTTCCACTCATCTCCTTCTTTGATTCGTACGAGGTTGTAAGCTCCCCTTAGATCAATTTTTGTAAAAATCCTTTCACGTCCAAGTTATTCTAAGAGACCAAAAATTAAGGGTAATGGGTAACGATTCTATTTTTTACCTTGTTGAGGCCTCGATAGTCCATGCACATCCACAATGAGCCATCTTTCTTCTTCACAAATAAGATGGGTGCTCGAGCTGACGATTTCGAATGACGGATGAAGTTCTTGGCTAGATTCTCATCAATATACTTCCTCAACTCTGCCAACTCCGTCTGCGATAGATTGTAGATTGGGCCAAAAGGCGATTGTATTCCTTCTTGTAAGTCTATGGCGCAATCATATGGTTTGTGTTCAGGTAGCATGTGAGCATTCTTTTTTTGAAACACGTCTTTAAAATCCTTATATTGCTTCGGTATACTTATTGTCGAGATCTTCTCTCCGGTAGTTGGAGCCACATAAATGACAAACGGTGTGCCTTCTTTGAACGATCTTATAAATGCTCTTGCTCCAATAAATAAAGATTTCTCTATTCGGGGTTTTCTACAAGGCTTGCTCTTGGGTGGTTTTGTGGAAAAGGTCAACTTCTGCAACTTCCAATCTATGGATGGGTTATGCTTTTCCAACCAGGAAAGACCAAGAATAATAGGATTTGATGGGATTCTAATAATATTAAAAATAATATGACTACTGTGGCCCTTAAATGTCACTTCTATAGGTTTTGATTCATGGGTAAGACTACTAGACAATAAAGGTCGTCCATCTATGACCTCAACGTGAACAGGTTTGGATTTTTGTACTAAAAGGATCTTATGATGCTTCGTAAATTCTTCGTCTAAGAAACAAGCAGATGCTCTTGAATCTAATAATGCTAAGATTCTCAGTTTCTGAAGGCCAATAAGCAAAGGGATTGTAAAACAAAGGGTAGGTTGTGCGGAAAGAAAGGAATATGGTTGTTGTTGTGATGTTTCACTGTCTAGCCGCACGGTTCCTATTGTGACTGGGCATCCTCATTTTCTTGAATAAACGTGCCCCTAGTCTTGATAATACGTCGATTTTACTTCTTGGGGCAATTTCCAACTTTGTGGCCTTCTTCACTACAATACAAGCATAGTCCTTCCTCCATACGCCGCTTTTTTTCTTCTAGAGTAAGGGATTTGATACGTACCACATCAATTTGCATGTCTTCTATCTCTGAATCTGAATTCATTTTGCTTGCCGACATAGTTGGGACGTGGCGAACCGTATGTTATCTTGAACGTTGGTCTTGGCGGCGTTGGAATAGGCGATTATCGCACTTCACAGCTTGGCTAATAGCTTCATTGAGCATTTGTGGATCAGAAAGAGTTAACAGCAAATCCTTCACATCGTCCCTTAAATCCCAATAGAATTGACTCATCAACGCTTCTTCGTTCCAATTGATGTCGCATGCAAATTGCTTAAAGTTCGATGCATAGATTGATGTAGAGCGCATCCTTTGTCGTAGTGATCGGATCTTTGTTGTAGCCCATCAAACCTTGTCATATTCACCAAATGCTTCCACAAACGCCTCCAAAAAGGTTTCAAAGTTGTTTACTATGGAGGATCGTTTCTCAAACAAAGGAGCAAACCATGATAGAGCTTGTCCTGTAAGTAAGGTTCCAACAAGCTCAACACGTGACTCCTCCGTTGGATAGCGTTTGGACTGTAAAATTGTTATCAACCTGATTTGGTTGACGAATCCTCAAAACTTAGAACGCATACCATCGAACTTGTCCGAAAGGCTAACTTGGGGCTCCTTATGTTGTAGAACTAGCCGTGCTTGTCTAACCTGAGGCAAACTTGTTTCTTCAAGTACAGAAGTTTGAAGTTGGTGCAACCTAGATTGTGCCATCCCAGATGCTCCATCATTATGAAGCCTTGCCACGACTCCTTCAATCTCTGCAGTTCTTTGCGATAATATAGCGAGGGCATTCATGATAGCATCCAACTTGGACTCCAAACTTTCCATCATACTAATGTCTTGGCCCCCGGCTATTCTAAGAGAAAGACATAAATGATTCTATAAGAAGACAATATTGGTTTAGAGGAGGGTACTCCGCAACCTCTAAAATGCCTTAAGAGCTTCAAGAAAAGGGGTAATCCACTCTCTCCAAGAAGAATAAGACTCCAATATTGTAACAAAAGAAGTATCAGTTTAGACGAGGGTAATCCGCAACCTCTAAAATGCTAGTACACTTCCAAGCAGAGGGGTAATCCACACTCTAACAAAGAAGAAACTAGCTCTGATATCTGAGGTGAGTGCAGTCTCGACAAACTATCACGGACACAGAAATACAGACTCGAGATCTAACAAGAAGTTCAAAAAGAACTGGCAAGAACTAGATTAATCAGATGAGAACAACACTAGAGAGGTGAGTTAGAGCTCCAAGAGATGTGTTGTCGAGACTGAAGAACTCTTCAGCCTCGATTCCAATATATACTTCTATTTAGGAAGCTTCTCAAGTAACTTCTACCAACTAGGAAGCTTCTAGAAGGTTCTAGAGACTTGCTTCTAGAAGATTCTAGAAACTTATCTCTAAAAGGTTCTAAGGACTATGTCCCTAATATCTTCTACTAACTAAAAAGCTTCTAGAAGGTTCGAGAGACTTGCTTCTAGAAGGTTCTAGAAACTTGTCTCTAGAAGGTTCTAAGGATTATGTCCCTAATACCTAGCCATCAATCTAATTCTCAAGGTTATCAATAATCAATCAGTAACTTATCACAAAGTTTATTTACCTATTCTACATAGTCCCACTCCTAATTGTGCAACATCTTTGCAAACATTATTTAGCCTTATTTTATAAAGACGTAGCAGCATTGTCGTATTACGTGCTAACCTACTCGAGAACGCGCCGGGCGTCTGGCTGTAGAAGGTAGTATGGAGATTCGCCGATAGTCAAGCAGTCTATCAGTTTTGACTGCTGGAATATAAACGACTGCAACAATGTACCGTAAATCTATACGGGTGCTCTTCGACTGCTTGTCGAAGTCCTTTTTGCCCCAGCCGGTAGGTCTCTAGACGTTACAGAGAACCCCGTACAACCCAAACTGTTAACCTTCAATACTGCTTTGTACTTACGATCTTGTATCCACTGACTGTCTTGTTAGATTAACCCAATAAATTTCATTCACTCCGCATACTCAATCCTATAGACACCCTTTTAATCCTTCAATCACAGACGTAACTCGATTTCACAAAACAATCAAGAGTATTCAAACCCACTTCATTTAAAAATCCCGATTCACCATTACAACACTGACTTCAGCAGCGATTGCCTCAGTCTTCCCCAAAACTCTACGAAGAAGAAAAATCCAAATCCTATGTCTTTCCTTCCTCGACCCGAAGCATGAAGCTCCTCTCTCTAATTCCCTTGATCTTCAAAAACCTCCCATCTCCATAAAAACCCACACCACTCCAAAACTATATCCCCCCTAACCTTATCCTCCGAATTTCTTCAATCTTCCATCTTAGATCCGGAATTGGCTCCCACCTCAAGCTTGGATCCGAAATTGGCTCCCACCTCAAGCTTTCTCCTCCGTTTTTACCTTTAAGAAATCCATTTACCGAAAACAACGTTCCCTGAGACGGCACAGAGAACAGGACAGCCTGAAACAGAATCGAACCCCGTAATCGGGACCACATTGAGTCGCCCGACCAATTCAGGTCTTATATTGGGAAAGATGCCCGTAGTAACCTGGATGTTCCCGTAATTGGGTCAAATTGGTCTTCGCGTCAGATTGGCTAAGACCCGTAGCAAGACATGGATTTTCCGTAACTAGACTACATTGGGTTGCCCCACCAATACAGGTCTCATATTGGGTAAGAGGACCCGGATTGGATTCTCGAAATTGGATCCAACTGGCTCCTCGAACCCATCGTGTGAATTGGTCCTTCTCTTCCTGCTAACTCCCGTTATTGGAATCGAACGGGGCATTCCACTATGCCCCGGCTGACTGTAACGGAGTCACTGAACCTGACCACTCAGTATTTGTACAGGAGTTGGTCGATGCTCCCAATATTCGAGGTAACTGAATATTAATAAAATTCCCCTTTTTTTTTATTTTCACTGTATACTCGTGTTACAACACGACATCCACCCCCTCTGAACCTGTGCATCCTCCGGTATGCACCAATTTACCCAATTGCTGTTTGATTCAGAATATATCCCCTACGTCTTTGTCCAGTTCGTCTTCGTCACCTTCATTATCCATATCACTTTCATCTTCTTGCTGCGGAATCTCTGTACCTTCATTAAGGTCTTCCATATTCATCTCTGCGTGTCTTCGTTTAAATATTTTTACTCTCTTCCCTGCAATTGGTATTTTCAATTTTGTACCATCTAACTCCCGTAATGAGTAAGTCGCATTATCATGAACAGTTGTTACAACATATGGTCCAAACCAACGTTTTGAAAATTTCCGCAAAGTACTATGTTGATTATCCAGACTATTGTCATAAACAAGTACCCAGTCACCTTCCTCGATTGCTTTTGGTCTCAATCGATGTTGCTTATCGAATCGCGCCTTGTTTTGTAACCTTGCTCTTTTTAACCTTTCCAATGCTATTTGGACATCTTCCGTTCTTTGCTCCAATTGTCGAATCCTAATAGCCAGAAGTTCTTCTCTTGTCAATCCATCTTCCCATGGTAGCATACTCTAAGTAAGTACCTTTTCTTCAATCGGCATAATTGGTTTTTGACCTGTCATAAGTTCTACTGGCATATATCCTGTCACCGAACTATGTGTTGTTCGATCAGCCCATAATACAAATGATAAAAGCCGTGGCCACTCTTTAACCTTCCCATTACAAGCTTTAACCAATGCTTTCACAATCGGCGGGTGACCGCGTTCGCTTTTCGCATTCCCTTCCGGATTATAAGCAGTAGTAAGTGATAGTTTAACTCCACATTTTTCAAAGAACTTACGAGCTTCTTGTGCATTTAATTCTCCACGATCTGCAGTGATTTTTCCTACGCACCCGTAACGGCAAATGACATCTTCAAGCAAAAACCTACAAATCCCTTCTGTAGATTTTGTCCTCAATGCTCTTCCTTCTATTTGATTTGATAAATCTTCACGAGCTAAAACCAAATATCTCATCTGCCATAACCCAACCGGCATAATAACCAAATCAACAACCCATTTAAAATGAATAGCCAGAGGATACGTAGGATGAAGACCATCTCGATGTCGGATATTAGAATACGATTGACAGATTTCACATGACTCTACAAATGAGAGCACATCTCGATACATATTTTTCCACCAATATCGTTCCTTGAGTTTAGCAAAAGTAGCCCAGATTCCTCTATGCCCTGCCCATAAACTATCATGAAACTCCTTTAATAATTTTAGTTTTTCTTCCCTTTTGCCTATCACTCGTTGTGGCATCCCAATTCCTTTCTTCGGTCTCTTCCATAAGAATTCATCTCAAAGTAAAAATCCATATGCTTTTTTTCTTATTTATTTGAATTTTTCTGTAGACCGATTCCCCTGCTTAGAGAAGGTATTCAAATAATGACCAATATTCAATAATTCTCCTTCATAAGATTCTTCAAGAAATAGCTTGTCTTCTCTGTTGAGATTTGATATTGAATAGAATTTCAATCTGACATCATCAATGTCTTCAACCATTTCGTCCTCCCTCTCGTATCTTGCTCGAGATAGCATGTCTGCTACTAAATTTTCCTTTCCAGTGATATGCTTAAATTCTGGATTTAGTGACTTAATATAAGCAATCCATCTCAACATTGCAATATCTGGCGTTGAACAGTTAATAATCATTCCAAGCAATGGCAAGCAATCTGTTTCAATTACTACTACTGCCCCAATCAAATAGTCCTTTTCAGCTTTCATAGCCGAAACGACTCCCCAAAGTTCTCTTTTGACTTGCGAATATGCACGCTGACGAATACTTAAAATTTTAGCCCCAAATCGAACTGCAAATCTACTCCCATTCGAATCATCTTGACCCACAGCCCATCCAACGGCAATTGGACTAGCGTCTACAGTAAGAATCATTGGTCTATTGCACTTATAATCAACCTTCCTCAATATTGGAGGTGACATCAATAATTTCTTCAATCTTTGCATTGCCTGAATATGCCTTTCTTCCCATTCAAATCGGTAACCCTTGCGTAACAGTTCATATAATGGATCCGCTATGTGAGCAAAATGAGGGATCCAGATTCGATAAAATACACATGCACCCAAAAACCTGCGAACCTCTGTTAAAGAACTACAATCCTCTTTCATCCTTCCAATTGCATCAACTTTAGTCGGATCTGGTTTTCTTCCGTTATATCCGCATAAATGTCCAACTATTTCAACCTCTGGCACTCCAAATACGGACTTCATACCCGATAATGTAAGATGAACTTCTCCAAGCCGAGTTAAAATCTTTTCACAATCTTGTATATGATCAACAACATATCTGCAACACCCCCTCGTATCTAAAGTTTCATCCTTGTCTCCTTCTCTACACCCTTTTATAGGAACATCATCCAAAAAAGGCATAGTCTTTTCCGGGATAAAATCTCTCAATACCTTATTCATCCCATTCATCATATGCGCAACTGAGTTGGTCGCGCCTTGAGGAAGAGTGCACATTCTAACCAATCCAATCGGTGTCCTCATCATTGTCATATCTCTACTTCCTTCGACAAGTTGAAATTGATCATAACCTGAATACAAATCACCCATTGAATAGATCGCCCTTCCAGCAAACGCCTCAGCAAATTCATCCACAATAGATCCAATTCCTGCATTCCTGACAGTTACAGCATTCACCGGCTGCATATCTTGAATAAACCATAGTGACCCATTCTTCTTAGGTACCGTAAACCATCGACTAGAATACGGCGCAAATGAAGGTTCTAATATTTTCATCTTTATCTTTTCTTTCAATAGTTCGACCAATTTAGGTAAATGTGCCCTCGGTACTGGAATCGGTCTTAGATTCCAAGGTACATGCGGTACAGTGAAGATAACCATAGGTGTTATAATATTTGGATCCACACACCCAATTTCATGAGATTCGAAGGCAAACGATCTACCTTGTTTAGCCAACATCTTTTTGAAGTAAGTAATTTCGTCCGGCAATAAAGAACCATCAGAACCAATCTTCAATTCTTCAAAAGTCTCTTCAGTAAACTGATGTCCAATACTCATTGGATCTCTTAAACTTGCTTCTTTTGATGCTTCTCCCATTTGTTCTTTAGAATCCTCTGGTAATGGTCCAGCAACAGGCTTTACCTTCTTATCTGCCGTTTTATATCTCGTCTCTACTGTGACTTCTGGTGCTTGAAAAGATTCAAGCATGGTATAAACCTCTCTCGAATGAATCTCAACAATCTTATCATTATCTCCTAACCCAATAGATGTAATCAATTCCAATGAATCTTCCAGCCCATTTTCTTCATAAACACCCAAAATCCTCTCATCATCTTGCAATGTACCTATCTTGCGTAACTGTCCTTCAATATCATATAATCTTTTTCTTTCTTTTCTTTTAAAATCTTCAACTTTCTTATACATAATATTTCCATTCTCCAATATACCAATAAAACTCGCATCAAAGGCACCTTCATCTCGCGAGAGTATCTCCTCTTTTGTACCTCCATAATCTCGCTTTACAGTGGTACCTCCCCAAAATCCTTAAATCCTTCAACAATCTTTGGCAATGGTTTCTCCCTCAACCTATCTCGATTCCGTTCATGGTTAGGAGGTACTGTTAGAAATTGTACAGCTTTCCTCCCATCTTCGCTCCGTACCCTTGCATAAGCAGAACCATCGTCAAGTACCTTTGTTTCCATCCGTGTTGCCATGATATAAGGTTGTCCTAAAATCAACGGATAAGACGTTGTATCTTGAACGAAGAAATGTTGCTCCGTAGCAACATCCCCAATCCGAATTTTGACATCTAGACAAGCTCCATATAATTCGCCTCGTGTGTTATTAGCTGCTCGTATTGCCCATCCATGTTCCATATTAATTGGCCATTTTTGCTTCTTATAAAGATCTTTAGACATGAGATTTATTTCAGAACCATGGTCCACCAAAGCAACTATTGGTTCTTCTATATCTCCTACCTTCACCAATACCTCAATAGTTGCCCTTGCCCAATGCTTTCGAGTATAATGGCTCAAAGTTTCCATTTCCTTGTCACTAGAATCTTTAAAACGTACTCGCTGATTATATCCATTCTTTTCATTTATTGGTTGCTTGTAACCAATATCAACCTCTTCTTCATGTCTACATATTCTTGCGTCAATAGCATGACTCATTCCAGTTTCGCTCATTAATTGCCTCTTTCGCTTAATGCTGTCAATGATAACATCATGAAACTCCTTCTTTACAATTCCCAAGACTTCTTTCAATGTGAATTCCACCTTAGCGTTTAATATACGTTCTTCCAACACCCCTTTCAAATTTGTTGCTGCTTCAATGTCAGAAAGTAGCTTATAAGCAATTGATTTGCCCTTATCTTTTATCTCCGTTGTTTTTTCTCCCAATGATGCTGAGGTATCCTTTACAGGCAATTCTTGTGAAGCTGCCTCCCGAGCCTTGTCTCCTCGAGTTTGCCTCTTAAAAGAATTTCCTTCTCTAGTATCATCAAAATTTCTTCGTCTTTTCTCTTCCATCAAAGCTTCATGTTGGCTCTTAGCAATATATGCATGAACTGAAAGAGACTCAACGGGATCCTCCCAACCTGTTCTTCCACGTATTGTAGCTGCAGTTCTCAATAACGCTTCTCGAGGTAATTTCCCTTCTTGCATTGTAGAAACGGCAGAAGCCCAAAACTCACTAGTTTCCGTACTTCCACCAATTTCATCATCTACTCTAGCACCATAACTTGCACTTTCTCGTGCTACTGTTTCATGCCTTTTTAAGTAATCTTGAACCAATGCTCTCATTCCTCCCTTGCCAAAATTGGTTTGAAGAAGATCATCCCTATCTTTCAATGCTATCGTCCCATCTTTCCAGCAAATAATTCCCTGCCGTATCATATTATTAAATTCATTGCAATCTTTTCTAGTGTGTGAAGCATCATCACACCAAATGCATCTTTGTACATATCCTTGTTTTGAAACATTCTTCGAATTGTTTATAGAAGTATTCTCTTCAAGTCTTGCCAATTTGATTTGAAGATCTCGCATTCCTCGTATAATTTCTTCCATACCCATATCTGTTTTCTTTGACAAGGATGTCGAAGGTTGAACTGTAGGCATTGTCGGTGGTGTAGTACGTACTGGAGCTTTGGATGCTTGTACTTGTTTCGGAATATTACTCCTATCCTTCCTCCTTTCTTTTTTTGTAAGCAACCCCACCGCATCTTCAACGTTCTTCCACTTCGTTGTCAATCCTTCATCTTCTTCTTTGTCTTCAAGAAGGGGTTCTAATTTCTCTTGCAATTCTCCATCAGCAGCTTGAAGAAATAGATCAACTTTGTTCGGCTCCAATGTCAATTTTTCTACCTTCGATAATTGAGAGTACTGCCTCTCAAATTCCCTTAGTAGCTCTGTTGCTTGCAAATTCTTATTGGGCCGTTCAATCCATCCCAGAAACAGCTTCTTAGTAACGTGATCAGCATCTTCCAAGAAATATTCGTCTTTCAATGCATGTGAAAAATCCTCCCATGAATTTCCACAACGATCCGTAATCGATGTAATGTGGTCCTTTATCTCCGACATCGTGGCAAGTCCAAATAGTGTAACCATTTTCTTCTCAGAAACCCAATTTAATTCCATTTCACGAACATAACATCTTAAATACCTTGAAATATTCCTCCCATCAAATTGATCAATTTTATTGACCACTGCTTGCAATGCTTTGGTTGCTAAAGCTTCCTTTCGATCATTGCTTTGCTGTTGATGCATTGACAATGAGAAGGCTTGAAACAAACTAGCAATAGACGGATCCATGTGCATACCTTGTCCTTTAGAAGACTCCCCACCAGAAATTTCTCCCAAAAATCCTTCAAAATTTTTATTTTCGTTTTCCATAAAAAATAAAGATAAAAACAACCGAAATCCAATACCTTCTACCTCAAGCTTTCACGTCGGGTTCACCACTTATGTCGTATTACGTGCTTTCCTACTCGAGAACGCGCCGGGCGTCTGGCTGTAGAAGGTAGTATGGAGATTCGCCGATAGTCAAGCAGTCTATCAGTTTTGACTGCTGGAATATAAACGACTGCAACAATGTACCGTAAATCTATACGGGTGCTCTTCGACTGCTTGTCGAAGTCCTTTTTGCCCCAGCCGGTAGGTCTCTAGACGTTACAGAGAACCCCGTACAACCCAAACTGTTAACCTTCAATACTGCTTTGTACTTACGATCTTGTATCCACTGACTGTCTTGTTAGATTAACCCAATAAATTTCATTCACTCCACATACTCAATCCTATAGACACCCTTTTAATCCTTCAATCACAGACGTAACTCGATTTCACAAAACAGTCAAGAGTATTCAAACCCACTTCATTTAAAAATCCCGATTCACCATTACAACACTGACTTCAGCAGCGATTGCCTCAGTCTTCCCCAAAACTCTACGAAGAAGAAAAATCCAAATCCTATGTCTTTCCTTCCTCGACCCGAAGCATGAAGCTCCTCTCTCTAATTCCCTTGATCTTCAAAAACCTCCCATCCCCATAAAAACCCACACCACTCCAAAACTATATCCCCCCTAACCTTATCCTCCGAATTTCTTCAATCTTCCATCTTAGATCCGGAATTGGCTCCCACCTCAAGCTTGGATCCGAAATTGGCTCCCACCTCAAGCTTTCTCCTCCGTTTTTACCTTTAAGAAATCCATTTACCGAAAACAACGTTCCCTGAGACGGCACAGAGAACAGGACAGCCTGAAACAGAATCGAACCCCGTAATCGGGACCACATTGAGTCGCCCGACCAATTCAGGTCCTATATTGGAAAAGATGCCCGTAGTAACCTGGATGTTCCCGTAATTGGATCAAATTGGTCCTCGCGTCAGATTGGCTAAGACCCGTAGTAAGACCTGGATTTCCCGTAACTAAACTGCATTGGGTTGCCCCACCAATACAGGTCTCATATTGGGTAAGAGGACCCGGATTGGATTCTCGAAATTGGATCCAACTGGCTCCTCGAACCCGTCGTGTGAATTGGTCCTTCTCTTCCTGCTGACTCCCGTTATTGGAATCGAATGGGGCATTCCACTATGCCCCGGCTGACTGTAACGGAGTCACTGAACTTGACCACTCAGTATTTGTACTGGAGTTGGTCGATGCTCCCAATATTCGAGGTAACTGAATATTAATAAAATTCCCCTTTTTTTTTATTTTCACTGTATACTCGTGTTACAACACGATAGCGTTGGCTTCTTCAGTCAATGGTATTGGCTTACCACCCTTTGAATTGGTGACCTTCTTCTCTTTACATCTTCGTCATCTACCTCAGTGTTCAAGGTCTCTCCATCCAAATACACCGTCAGATCTTCATTCAACAAATCCAATTCTCGTACCTGAGATTCACGTCGGACAATTTGGTTGTCACGCTCCTCCAATATCTTCTGCCATTCTTCTGTTGATTTCAAAGGTATCTCCGAAGGTGTTATAGCCAAAACTACTGTATTGGTCTGCACTAAATTATTGGCCTCCTTTGCTAATGCAGCTAGTTTAGTCTGCAACATCACAACTTCTACTTGCAACCGTTCTTGCTGTTCCTTCCAATCGATCTCCATCCTTACTTTCTCAGACACCATGTTTGCCATCGTCTTTTTAACCACAAAAGAAAACACGATGCTTGTTAAGAGCCCCCCTCCTACTTCTTACTATGGTCCAATCAATTGGGTCGACTCTCTCTTTTGTAATAGAAAACCTGTCCCGGATTTATGTATAGTAAAATTTAAGCCGATTGTCATTGATCCATATTGTAAATTTAGTACCCATAAAATCTTTCAATTGTACTGAACTATTTGGAAATCCATCAATAACTTGATATGACCCATGCCATTGAACTTGAAATTTTCCTAAAAAATTTTTAAATTGACTATCATAAAGAAGTATCAAATCATTTGGCATAAAAGCCTTTGGTCTAAGCTTACTATCATAATAAGTCTTCCTTCATTTTGTGTAGTTTCCATTATCATTAATATATTGGCTCTAGTTTCATCCAATTTTTTCAATTCTTCTAAACGGTGCTGTAATGAATCATGATCTCCCAATCTATTATTTATAGCAATTCGTAAACTTTGGACTTCCAATTCAATAGGTAATATTGCTTCCTGGCCATAAACCAATTGAAAAGGAGTAGCATTGGTAGTAATTTTATACACAGTATGGTATGCCCATAAAGCTACGAACAACTTAGTGTCCCAATCCGTTCCCGCTCCTAAAACTGTTTTTATTAAGATTTTACATAAAATTCTATTAGTCTTTTCCATTTGTCCATTGACTCTATGATGATACGGTGTAGTCTTCCGATGTTTTATCTCGTATTTAGCCGTGAGTGCTTCGATTGTACTATTTAGAAAATGAGTTCCTCGATCACAAACCAATTTTCATGGACAACCGAAACATGTAATAATATTTTCATACAAAAAGGTTGCTACTATACTTGCACTATCAGTTTTTGTAGCTACTACTTCAGTCCATTTTGTTACGTAATCCATTGCTACCAATATATACTGTTTTTGTCCATTTCTCGAGGCTGGTGCAGTTGGTCCCACAAAATCAATTCTCCATTTGTCAAAAGGCGCTTGAGCCAGAATTGGTACCAATAGCATTGCTGAAGTTCCAATAGGTCGACTCATTCTCTGACATGGGTCACAATGATGGACGAATTGGTAGGCATCTGCAAACGTTGTTGGCCACCAATAACCAACCTATAAAGCTTTATGAGCCGTGTTGTCACTCGAAAAATATCCACCACAACTGTCCAAGTCGCAACCTTCTAACATAATACGTACTTTAGTCTAATAAATATAGCATCGTAAAACTCTATCTTTGCCTTATTTATATAAAGCTTTATGAATCAATGTATAAGGTACATATTTTAATATTAAGAATCGTTTAAGCTTTTCATTGAAATTAGGTGGGATGGTTTGAAATGTCAAGTATTGAATTATTTCACTATATCTCGAAGTAATTACATCTATTGCAAATAGTTTCGCATCAGGTAGTGTATTGTTAATGGTTTTATTAACCAATATATTGGATAACTGAGATAAATGGTACGTATTAGAATGTGATTTTTCTAGTCTTATCTGAATAATAAAGTCAAATTCTTGCAAGAGTAGAATCCATCGTGCAATACAACCACTCACTTGAATCTTATTAATTATATATTTTAAAGCATCATAGTCGACTTGGACAACATAAGCATATTAGAAGTTGCCTTGCTAGATTTAGGAGCCTCCACATGTTTTTTAGATGAAAAAATTGCTAAAAGACATAATATATTTTAAGTAAAGAAAACTAAACTGGTTCATGTAAAAGTCATAGATGGTCGTCTATTGTCTTCAAGAGATGTTACTCATGAAACCCTTCCTATAGAAGTACCAACTAATGGTTATAGTATCTTTGTAATATTTAATATCATTAGATCTCCTTCTAATCCAATCATTTTAGGTTTATTATGATTAGAAAAATATAATCCTAAAATAGATTGGACTTCTCATAGTCTTGACTTTTTTGAAAGTATAACTAAGAGTGTAGTTAATCAAGTAGAAAGTCATAAGTTTAGTATAATTAAACCTATATTTGTAGGTGTAAGTACTTTCTTGCATTGTGCAAAAGAAGGATTACCTTGTGTCATTTATGCCACACCTGTTTTTACTAGTGGAAAGACTTCAAGTGGGATTCCAAGCCAATATCAAGTTTTTTAAGATGTATTTGAAAAAAAGAATGCAGATACTTTTCTAGAACATCATTCCTATGACTACTCAATTGACCTTCAAGAAAGAGTATAACTGCCATTTACACCAATCTATAATTTATCTCAAAATGAGTTGCCTGAGCTCAACAAATATATTGAAGAGAATTTTGCCAAGAACTTCATACACTATTCTAAATCTCCAACATGAGCTGCAATTTTATTTGTGAAGAAAAAAGATGGATCATTGTGGATGTGTATTGATTATCGAAGACTCAACAAAATCACTATCAAAAACATGTACTTGCTACTTTTGATATCTAGACTTCTTGATCAGTTGAATCAAGCTAAGATCTATACAAAAATAGATCTACGGAGAGCATACAATTAAGTACGCATCAAAGAAAGAGATGAATCGAAGACTGCATTTCGAACAAAGTATGGACATTTCAAATACAACGTCATGCCTTTTGGACTTACTAATGCACCAACAGCATTCCAACATCTAATGAATGATGTCTTTTGAGAGTTTTTAGATGATTTTATTGTTTGTTACCTAAACGACATTTTAATCTATTCTAAGAATCTAAAAGAACATGAACTTCATATTCGCGAAGTATTACAAAAACTAAGAGATGTAAGACTCTATGCGAAGATAAAAAAGTGTATATTTCACACTACTCAAGTCGACTTCTTAGGATACATTATTTCAAATGACGGACTTATGATGGATCCTCAAGAAGATCCCAAAAATGGTAAAAGATGTCCTATGCTTTTGGAGATTTGCCAACTACTGTCAAATCTTCATCAAAGACTTCTTTCAAGTTGCAGCTCCACTTATACGTTTGACTTGCAAAGACAAACTTCAATGGAATGAGGAAGCAGAAGTAGCATTTGAAGCTTTGAAGACAGACTCTGTTTCTGCATGAATCTTGTATCGCATCAATTTTTCTAAGCCATTTTTTATGGAAACAAGCACATTAGATTTTGCTTTGAGTGCCGTATTGTCACAAATGGGAAGAGATGATAAATTTCATCCAATAGCTTTTTATTCCTGAAAATTTTTAGCAGTCGACATCAACTACAAGATCCACGACAAAGAACTTTTTGCAATCATGGATTCATTTTAAGAATGGTGCCATTATCTAGAAGGTGCTTCTAACTCATTCACAGTGTATACGGATCACAAGAATTTTGAATATTTTATGTCAATACGTATTTTGAATCATTGCTAAGTCTATTGGAGTATGTCTTTGTCAAGATTTGAATTCAAGATCACTTATTGATTAGAAAAATAACCAAGTTTATCAGATGCACTCTCTAGATGATCTAATTTTATACCAAAAGAAGGAGATGCTGCTTTTGATCAACAACGGACAATTCTCTTGAAGCTAGAGCATCTTCATCTTCGAGAAATGAAATCAACACTAATTGTTGATTCAACTTTCATTAAACAAGTTCAGTCAAGTATGTCTTCTGATCCTCTGATTCGTGATATTAAGAAAAATCCTTCAAAGTCTCATGATACTTCTAAGTTTGAATTCAAGAATTATCTACTATATTTTAAGGGACGCCTATATGTTCCAAAAGATGAAGCTCAATTACATGTTCTTCAAGCTCGTCATGACTTTCTAGCAACACAACATTTTGGATACAATAAAACTTTGGAACTAATATCTAGGGACTTTTAGTGGCCACAAATGTGGAAAGCAGTTAAAGTTTTTGTATAATCTTATGATGTTTCCTTGAGATCAAAAACTCCTCGTCATCAACCTTATGAACTTCTTCAGCCATTATCCATTCCAGAACAATCATGGTCCTCTATTTCTATGGATTTCATCATGAATCTTCTAATCTCAGGTTCTTATAACTCTATATTCGTGATAGTAGATCGTTTTACGAAGATGGCACATTTTGTACTATGTACAAAATCTATCACAGGTCAAGAAACAGCTAAGCTCTTTTTTGACAATATCTATCGCTATCATGGATTATCCAAGCATATTATATCACATAGGAGAACTCAATTTATATCAAGATTTTAGCGGATTCTTTTCAAGATTCTAAAAGTGGATATAAAACTATCTTGGGCAATCCATCCTCAAACTGATGGACAAACGGAGCATGTTTATCAAGTTTTGGAGCAGTATTTAAGATGTACCATCAACTACCAACAAGATGATTAGACAACTCTTTTGTCATTGACAAAGTTTGCTTACAATAACATGATACATTCTTCTACAAAACAAACACCTTTCTCTGCCAATTATTGTTGTCATCCATGACTTGATACTTTTGACTTTTTAAAAGTTGATACTCTTGCTATGAAAGATTTGGCAATTCATTTTTTAGAGCTACATGCAACGATGAAGGCGCAATTAAAAGAAGCTCAAGAATAACAAAAGGTCGATACGAATGTCTATCGAAAGGAACAACCACCATTTCACATGTGTGATAAGGTATGGTTACTTTGTCACAATATCATGACCACTTCTCTTTGTGACAAATTAGACTATGGAAGGCTTGGACCATTTTCTATTTCTACACAAATCAATCTAGTTGTATATCATTTACGCCTATCAAAATCAATAAAAATCCATCCAATATTCCACGTGTCTCTTCTTGAACCATACAAGATAGTGGACATATCAAGAAAAAGACAAGCTCCACCTCCTCCTATAGAAGTGAACAATAATGAAGAATTTGAAGTGGAAGAAGTCTTAGATTCAAGGTGGCGCCGAAATAAATTAGAATATCTTATCCATTGGTGTTGATATGATATTAGTGAACACACATGGGAGCTTGTAAAGAATCTTGTAAATGCAACATAGGTGGTGGAGGCTTTTCATCGACGACATCTATCAAAATCAAGATGAAAATCTTCTTTATAAAAGAAACGAGATCTAGGCAAGATAACATACTATTTTCAATCTTTGTTTGTAGCTTTTTTGTAGTTGTGATGTCGAGGAGATAGAGAATCAATAACCAACAGATTCGACTCAAGAGCCTTCGATTGCTGACTTGTCAAACAAGACATTACGATTGTCACAACCTACAAGATGATGTAATTTAAATGAAGATCTTCACAAACAACATATTCTTCCTCAAATAGATGGTGAGATACAACGCATTTGGTATAACGACCTTGGAAAGGACTTTCAATGTTTGGTGATTTTATTAGAGATATGAACAACTCCTGATGGTGATCCAAATGTTTAATTCGAAAGAAGTTATGAAGGCCTCAACAATGATCAAATAATTGGGTAGTCTTCTCACCTTGGTATGGGACACTACCGTTGGTTGAGAGGCCCTATCAATCATCTTCGAAGAGAACAAACATCAGAGTATGTGGCGAATAAAATTTGTTGCATTATAGATTTCTTCAACATATGATTATTGCTCCTTCTAGAACTCGTCTCTACAAGGAGAAGTAATGTCACGGACATACACATGTAAGCCAGTAATTATATGTATAAATAGGTAGAAGTAAATAAAAGTAGATAAAAGTAAGTTAATTCTATAGTATTTGGTATAAAAGCTTCTTAGAAGTTTTATAGATATTGCTTTGACTTTATAGGTATCTTTAATTGACTTTTTGGGATTAGAAACATGATCAACAAGTTGGCCATGTGCCACACATATTATTAGCTTGAAGACTAAGCTAACTATGAAGCCTATACATAGAAAAACTTGCCTTGTAAGTCAAAGCATGTGTCCTACAAAGTCAAAACATATTAGAGGTCTTATAGAACGTCACCACGTAGCTCCTAGTAAAATAGTATATATAGAGACAAGAGTGAAGCCTTCTTCACTCTTCTCAACTCCTTTCTTCCTTCCAATCTAGTTTCAAGGGTCTGTAGATTTCTTGACTTTTGGCAATAGCCATTTCAATTTCTTTCTTAATATACATATCAAGTTATTTCTATTTTATCATCTTTCTTTGACAGAAGCCTCACTTGTTTATTTGTCTTTATCATGTTCTTGTCCTTGACAAATCTTCATTTCTTTTATTGCTAGTCCTTGCAATTGCAAGAGCCTTCATCTTTTCAACCTTCTTTGGCTTCTCGTCTCCATCATCTTCATTGTCTTTATCTTCTTGTTTCTTTGCTGAATTCAAAAATGTGTCCACAAACACATCATTACTCCCACTTAGATACATGTCCAAGTGCTCGCAGGCACTCTTGTGTTTCAAAAACTTAAGATCACTACTTTTAATGATCTTCTTGGTTTTCAAGAACATTAGCCTATATGCCTTAATACCTTCTCAATAACCAAGAAACATACACTTTGTACCTTTTGTATCAAGTTTGGACCTCATACAATCTGGTGTTTTTGCATATGCAATACAACCAAAGGTCCTCATATGGAAAATACAAGGTTGTCTCTCATTCCAAGCTTCTTGTGCTGTCATTCATACAAGAACACTTATTGGACACCTATTTCTTAAATACACTGCATTCACCACAACTTCCGACTAAAATTTATAGCCAAGGTTTTATGCATGAAACATACTCCTTGCCATCTCTACAATGATTTGATTTGCCCTTTCAGCAACACCATTTTATTGTAGAGTATATAGAGATGTGGTTTGTCTAAAAATTCTTTCATTCTTCAAATAAACATCAAATTGCTTAGACATGTACTCACCTTTGTTGTCCGTACGTAGCACTTTGATCTTGTATTCACTTTATTTTTTAACAAGTGCTTTAAACTCCTTAAACCTCCAAAAGCATTCACTCTTAGCTTTAAGAATATAGATCCAAATCTTTCTTAAATAATCATCAATGAAAGTAAAAAATTACCTTGATCCTCCAATACTTGCATTCTTTATAGGTCTACATACATCCAAATGTACAATCTCCAGCAACTTGGTAGCACGTGTTGCTACATTCCTTGGAAATATGGCCTTTTGTTGTTTACCTTGTATGCATCCTTCATATGTAAGTTGTTTTACATTTTGGCTTATATTGCCAAGAACTAAGCTACTTACCATAGACTTGAGCTCTCTCATACTCTTCACATTCAAATGTCCAAAGCAACAATGCCATATATTCAACTTGTCTTGGTTTGATGTAAATTTTACAAATGCGGCTACCTCCACTCCATTCACCTTATTACAAATGATGTAGAACAAATTTTCCTCTTTCAAGCCTTTGAAGATCTTGTCTCCACTCAATGTTCTTATAAAACATCCATTCATGTCAAATTGAACTTTAAAACCTTCCATTATAAGTTTACTCACCGAAAGTAGGTTTTGCTTCATCTTAGGCACCTGAAGGACGTTTTTGAATCTAATCCTATTGGTTTCTCCATTCACAACCACCTCCACCATAATAGAGCTAATTTTAATGGCTTCACATGTAGCACTATCCGCAAACACCACATTTAATGCTAGAATAGCTTCATAAATATCAAATAAACACTTATAAGGTGTCATATGCTTGGAACAACCTAAATCTACAATCCATCTTCACGTAGCTGCCATAGAGGTCCCATTTGTTGCCGTGAATGCATAATCTTGTCTTCCAAACTCATCTTGCACACTATTTGCATTCTCCTTCTCCATCTTTCTGCATTTGTAGCAATTTCTAGCAAAATGGCTTACTTTGCTACAAATGAAGCAAGATTTGACATTACCTCATTGATTTGGATAATTGCCCTTGCCTTGATGTGAGTAGAGTACTAAATCTTTACTTTGGGACTCTTTTTCTTTCTTCTTGGTTACTTCATAGGCAAGTGTTGCCGTCATATAGTCCATTGTAAGGTCTTTTAGCTTAATGGACTCCAATGCTACAATAAGATAGTTGTAGGATTTGGGAAGGCTCATTAGCATGGTCATGACAATATCACTTTCTTCTAAAGACTTATCAATGATTGCTACTTGGTTTATAAGAGCCTTTACCTTATTGACATGAGTCATGAGGTCTTTACCTTCTTCCTTCTTACAAGTGAAGAACTTCTTCCTTGTATAGATGATGTTGGATAAGTTCTTGCTCTCATAGATGTTGCAAAGAGTCTTTCATGCTTCTCCTGGTCCTTTATAAGAAATAATGTGGAAGAAGTTGGCTTCATCCACATTAGTTGCAATCAATCCAAAAGCCTTCTTTTCACGACGTTTGAACTCATTTTTTTCCTTCATATCAGCATCTTTTCTTAGAGCCTCTTCACTTTCATCTACAATATTCCAAAGATCCAAAGATGCCAACAAAAGCTCATTTTTTACCTTCCAATGGTAGAAATTCTCACCTCTAAACTTCTTAATAATTCTCAATCCTTCACCCTCACTTGAAGCCATGTTTAAGTAAGAGTTGTATAAAAAAATTATTGTAAGAAGAAGTCCTAATGCTCTCAAAACCAGCAAGAGGGTTTTGCTACCTTAGAATCACAGAATCCTTCTTTGTGAACAAACTAGTGTTTTAATTCTCAAAAATACTCTCAACTTTACTTCTAAGACTTTATCACAAGTTTGATGACCTATCTAAGTGTCTCAAATCTGATTTGTCACTCTAAAATCACTCTTATGCTCACAAATCACCTCTATACACCATAAGAGACCTTTAAAGCACAATCAACTTCTTTAGGACATGAAACTACAAAGTTAGACCACCAAGGATCTATCTCAGCAATAGCACAATGCAAGTGTTCTATAACTTTGCCTTAAGGTAAAAAACCAAACACCAACACTAAAAATGCTCTTAACCACAAGTAAGAGCAAACCAAGATCTAGATCTAGATCTAAATCTAAAATTTAGGTACTTCTAAATCCTAACATCAGCAACAACAACTTGATCTAATCCACACATCAACAACCACTTCAAAGAACTTCAAAACACTCAAGCAAATGTCAGTGGGCCTATAATCTATTAAAGAAAAGAAGTCTAAAAGCTACAAATACTTAGCATCAGCAAGGATTGCACTCTAAGAGAAGTGTGGAGAAAGATATTTCTTACTTCCAACACCCTTTAATTATAGGTGGAGTTTACATCCCAAGTACATGGACTTTATCAACAGTCACCTTCATTCTTTCAATTAGAGCTAGATTCATCTTAACCTAGCCACCACCTTAAAACCCTAACTGCCACCATAGTTACTCCTTTTAATCCTTTGTTGCCTTTTGACTATTAGAAACTTATTATGATTAATCTTGATGTGGTGGTAATTAAGTAAGAACTTTGTAATCTTCAATAGAAAGAAGGTTTTTTAATTTTTCCATAGCTTTTCTTTGCTCTACTTTCTATTGAAATTTTTTATTCTTTCTTAATAACTCATATAATGGATTTGCTACATGTACAAAATGTGATATTTATATATGATAAAAAATACATTCTCCTAAAAACCTTCTAACTTCTATTCTATTTACACATTCTTTCATATTTTTTATAATACCAATTTTTTTCATATTTGGCTTGTATCTATATGATCCACATACATGTCCAACCACCAAAACTTTATTTATTCTAAACATTGATTTTGCCCCCCAATAAGGTTAAATGAACCTCTTCTAATCATGTCAAAATCTTTTTACAATCATCAATATGATCTGCCACAAACTTCTTAGATCCCTTCGAATCCAAAGTCTCATCTTTTTTTTCTTCTTCACATCCCTTAATTGACATATCATCTAAAAAAAGCATTTTTATACTTAGAATAAAATTTCTTAATATCTTATGCATTCCATTCATTATGTATGCCACAAAATTTGTCGCCTCTTGTAGTAAAGTACACATTTTGACCAATCCTAATGATTTCTTCATAATTTTCAAATTTCTACTTTGCATTGCCAATTGAAATTGATCGTACTCCAAATAAAGATCTTCCATAGAATAAATTTCTCTTCCTATAAATGCTTCTATAAATTCATCCATAATTGGACTTGAACCCATGTTTTTAATAGTTATCTTATTTACTAGTTGCATATCTTGAATAAATCTCAATGTTCCATTTTTCTTAGGTACCGTGAACCACCAATTAGAATATAATGTAATAGAAGGTTTGAAAATTTCCATCTTAATCTTTTCATTCAGTAATTCAACTAGCTTTGACAAATGGGTCTTTGAAATTGGAATTGGTCTCAAATTCCATGGTTCATGTGGAATTGTGAAAATAACCATAGGTACTACAATCCTTAGATCAATGCACCCTATTTCATGTGATTCAAATGCAAATACCTTACCATATTGTGAAGTATTTCTTTTAAACATCTCTCTTCATCTTTTGTCAAAAATTTATTACATTCAATTTTCAAACCATCTAATATCAAATCATCCTTGAATTCATGACCTATTTTCTTTAGATCTCTTAAGTTTGGTTGCATAGAAGGTGCTTTAAACCTTTCTTTAAAATCCGATAGTAGTGGCAATGCCAGTGATTTAACCTTCTTTGTAATCATCTTGTATTTTGTATTTATCTTCACTTCATACTTATCCATATATTTTTTTATTCCATCATAAAAAAAATTTAGAATTGAAATTTATTACCTTATCACCTCTTTCAAATTCTTCAATCAATAATTTTTATAAATCATCCATAGTATCACTAAAATAAGATTCTTTAAATATCCTTGATATGTATTCATCTTTCTCAATCATTTTATATTTTTTTAATTCATGTTCTAAATTTTTGTCATTTTTTTATCCATCCTTCTAAAATTATTTATGTTTTTGAATAAAATATCTCTATCTCATGATCATCTTATAATATCTCATCTTTTCTATTAGGCGAGAAGCCTTTACTCTTTTTATCATCGCAATCTCCTTTTACAATGGTGTCTAATAAAAATCCTTTGAGTCTTTAAGATCTTCAAATTCTTTGTATATCTTTGGCAAAGGATGCTCTCTCAAACTATTCCAATTTCTTCCATGATTTACACAAACTATTAAAAATTGCATTGCCCTCTTTTCTAACTTTAGTTCTTATCCTTGTATAAGCTGATCTATCATCCATAACCTTTGTCTCCATTCGTGTGGCAATAATATATGGTTGTCCTAATATAATAGGGTATGTAGAAATATCTTACAAAGAAATTTTGTCATGAATAACATCTCCTATTGTCACCTTGATATTCATACAAGTTCCATACAAATCTCCCTTTGAATTATTTGTTGCTCTTATCATCTACCCATGCTCAATATTAATAGGCCGATTTTTCCTTTTATACAATTACGTTGACATTAAATTGATTTCAAAACCATGATCAATCAATGCTACAATTGGTTTTTTTAATTCTTCCAATTTTACTCAATTTTTTGTAGTAACCTTTGCCCAATGACTTTGAGAATAATGACTAGAAGCTTGAATCATATCTTCTTTTCTTATAAATTTGACTTATGAAACATCTCTAATAATTTTTATTTTAACTTTTTCATCATCATTGCCTCCTATTGCTTTTATACCTTATACATTTGATATCATAGTATCACTAATAGATTTCTATTTTTTTTATTGTATCAATAATAACTTTATAAAACTCTCGTTTTTTAATTCCTAAAATTTCATCAATTGTGAATTCAACCTTTTTACTTAAAATTCGTTCCTCTAATACCTTCTTTAAATCTATAGTAGCTTCAAATTTTATTGTAATTTATAAGTAAGAACCTCTGCTTTTCTTTCATAATCTCTTTTTCTTTTATAGAAATATTCTCTGTTGTCTCTTTATGCATAGGATTCTTCTGTTGTCTTGTTTTTTCTTCCCTTCTGATTCTTTTTTATGGCCCTTTTTGATTTTCATCTTTCTTTCATTTTTCTTCTATTAATGCTTCATATTGACTCCTTGCAATATAAGCATGAATTGATAATCTATTTATTGGATCATCCCACTTAGTAATTTATCAAATATTATCACCAATATTTTTTAAATCACCTCTAGTAAATTTTTCCTTTTCAGCATAGTTCATTGCACTCAACCACAAAGAACTAGATTCTTCTTGATATTCAAGATTTATACTTAAACATCTACTTGGATTTGCTCCCATCCAAAATATTGATACTTCATTACTTAAAATTGTATGCTTTTTAAAAGCATCTTCTACAAATACCTTCATTCTTCTTTTACCAAAATTTGTTTTTAATTTTTCTCTACTTTCATTGAAGTATATCATATCATCTTTAAAAAAAAATAACTTCTTTATGTAGCGCCTCTGTAAAATCCTCACATTTCCTTCTGGAATGATTTGTGCTATCATACCACATACTTCTATATATAATACCTTCTATTAATCTTGATTTTTATCTTGTTGACATTCTTGATGTTTGATCCTTCTCATCAAGTTTTGTAAATCCTTCTTCTTCTTTATCTTCAAGCAAAATTTCCAACTTCTCATTATCATTAGTTGCTTAAAGAAATAACTCCACTTTGTTTGAATGTAATAATTATCTTTTCTTTTTGATAAACAGAAATATTACTTTTCAAACTCCTTCAATAATTATGTTGCTTGGAGATCTTTCTTAGGTCTTTTAATCCACTCAAAAAGTAGCTTCTTTTTAATCTTGTCATTGTCTTCTAAAAAAAATACTCATCTTTTAATGCTTAAGATAAATTTTTCCATGAACCTCCAGATTGTCCCATAATGGACTTTACATGACTTCTTATTTCTAGTGCAATAGCCAGTTCAAATAATTGAACTATCTTCCTTTTTAAAATATGCTTTAATTCTATTTTTTTTATATAATATCTTAGATACTTTATAATATTTTTTCTTTAAAATTGATCGATCTTGTCCACAACTGCTTGTAATGCTTTGTTTGTTATACCCTCTTTGCAATCTTTAACATGTTGTTAGTGTATAAATAAAGAAAAAGCCTCAAACATGCTTGCAAATTTGGGATTGAAATACATACCTTATCCTCCACTAGTTTTGCCTCTTCTAGCTTCAATTGAAACACCATCTATAGTTCCTCCTTCAACTCTCTTATCTTCCTTCTCTATAGTTCAAATAATAGATAATAACTAAATATCTTCCATCTCAAGCCTTTTACGTTAGGTTCACCAAACTATGTCGTATTACATGGCATTTGGCTTCAGAATGCATCAAGTACCTAGTTGCAAAAGATAAAACAAAAACTCCAACAACAAGTCTTAACAACTCTAATAGATTCTTAAATAAATTATAATTAAAGATTAGAAAATATAATCAAACATCAATCAAATTAAATTAAAATTTCAAATGAATTATCCAAAAAATACAAAGAATTCTTATAGATCCTTTAAAGAAATCATAAAAGAATAACATAGAAATTTAAATATATATATATATAGAAATCTTAATAAAATATTAAAATAATAATTTTAATTTAATCCCAATCAAAATCTAATCAAATATTAATCAAATCTTAATCAAATCCTTGTCAAATCCTAGTCAACTCCTAAATAAGTCCTAACCAAATCCTAGACAAACCCTAGACAAATCCTAGTCAAATCCTAATCAAATCCTAAAAAAATCCTAATCAAATCTTAAATCAAATTTCAAAACCTTAATCTTAATTTTTACCAAATCTTAATCCTAATCAAATCTTAAATCAACCCAAAATCCTAATCCTAATCCTAAACCAAACCCTAATCAATTCCAAGTAATTCCTATAGGAGATTTAAACCTCAATAATTAATGAATGAACTATTGATTTTAACTCAAATTTTTCACACTTCTTAACAATTAAGTTGACAACAAGTATATAAAAAATTAAAAAAGACCAAAATTTTTAAATAGATGACAACTTCAAAATTGTGCTCAAGTGTCGGCCAGCCTCCTTCTCCGACCTTGATGCAAATCTCTCAGAGCCAATTACTCCTAATTGAACTGTTACTTTGCTTTTAAACATTATATACTTGTTAAAAATCAAGCTAACTACTTTTTAAAAAATATTTTTTTTTAACTAACTAGCGGATGGATAGATAAATAAAAAAACCTCATTAGTCCTAAAAATCCTAAATTCCAAGACCATAACCCACAAAAACCTTTATGTCTTTCAATCTAATACTTCAATCAAATCCAAATTCATAGCACACATCAAATACAACTGTACCTACAAACCTAGAAATTTTTTCTTATAGATCTATTGCCAAACTTACAAAATTCTTCAAAAAGTATCACCCATTTTATTTCACAAATCTAGAGTCATTCAAAACAAACATTGACTTTGTAAAGCTCTTACAAAGTCAATACACATTCAAATCACTTTAAATTAATGGTTAAAGAAACCTCATCAATTCAGCTCTTAGATCCTACTCTCTAATTTCCAAAAAGATCCCAAAATCATTGTTGAGGCTTGGTTTTGTACTTCAAGGTTTGATTTCAATCCTCATTGGTAATCGGTCGTCTTCGGGTATCAACTCTTAGGTTTTTAAGGTAATTTTTGCTAAAAACTACTCTTAACTTCTTTTTTAAGGAGTCTATATTTTTTATTTTTCTAATCTACCTTATTTTGCTCTATTTGTGGTCGTACAAAGTGAATAGAAGCCTATTTTGTAAAAAAGGCAGTATTAGCACCTTTAATTTTTCTATCCCTTGACTATTATCTATTTTTTCAAGATAATTTTTTACAATATATTTGAAATAAGATCTTTAAAAATATGATATTTTCTTCACCGTTTTACCTATTAGTTGTTTTACATCATGACAATGTGTAAAGTCAAAATTGTATCTTTGAAGCTTCTAAAAAGCAAGTCTACAAGATATTTTTTAATTAATCTATATTTATTTATATCTACCTAATTATAAAGGTAATTATTGGAATACATATGTAAGTCCACTTACATATTATACGACAATTATATGATAAAAATATAATCAAAAATAAATTTCTTATTAATATCTAAGTATCTTGGTTCAATAATAATTTAAGATATTTAAACATGGCTTTTATAAAAGCCTCTTAAATTATGTTTTTGTCTTAATAGCTAGTAAATTAAAAGTTAGATAGTAATTTTACCTTCTATGTTGAAAACACTCTTTTATTGCTTTAGAATGGCCATAAATTAATAAAACCAGGTTAAAAGAAATAAATAATTATTTTGATTGATACTAAAATAAAGTTGAAGGTAGTATTGGGCTAAAAAATTCCTACAAGGACATTTGAAGATTGGCAATTAAAGTTGGTGAGCTAACTTTAGGATAATTTCAGAATTATAAGGATTGTTTTTAGAAGGCTTGGAATGACTTTGCAATTGTTATTCAAAGTGAGGATTTGTATTAATGATTTGAAATTTATGCAATATAATTTGGGCTAGCACTCTCAACTAGTTTATGCAATTGGTATCACATCTATTGTTCAAAATTTGAAAATACTTAGTTGATAAGGTGTCCTAAGTATGTAAAATTTTGTGTTGATCTAATAATGTAATTGGAAGATATTTGGATTTTGATACAATAGGATATTAGAAGTTAGAAGTTTGGGGTTGGATAGGATTTCTATGATATTTGAAGATCTATTAGCTGAATCCAGATGAAATTTGGTATGGTGGTAAAAGACTTTAAGATCAAGCTAAAAATTGATTTTGAATTGAAGTTAATGGTTGGAGAAGGAGAAAACACTACTAGAACATTTGCATCAACTTTCAAGTTGGTGGCCAAATGACATCACTGCAGTTTTTGGGCTTTTTTTTACAATCTGTAATTTGGATTGGACTGAATTTTTCTTAGCATGTAGAAAACTTATACTAGCATTTGTATGAAAAATTTATTGTATCTAAAATTTCTTGTTGTCACGGTGTTATAATATATGTTATCTTATTTGGAAATGCATTGAGTTCCTTACTATAAAGGTGAAGATATTTAAAGATTTTTTATGGCTTTATATATAGAATGTAATCAAAGACTTTTTTCAATTAAGTGACATTTATTCAAAATTTAAAACTTCTTGTAATAAACCTTGTAAACTTTTTAGCCAAATCATGGTCTTTTATTTTCATAGATTTTATAAAAAAAAAAAAAAAAAATTAAATTAAATTAAATTCATATGATTTAATATTCATGATAGTAGATTGTTTCATCAAGATGGTACATTTTATATTATGTACAAAATCTATGACATATAAAGAATTAACTATACTTTTCTTTGACAACATCTATGGCAATCATAGATTACCAAAGGATATTATATCAAATACATAGACTCAATTTACATCAAGATTTGAAATAATATTTTCAAGATATTGAAGGTGAATATAAAACTATCTTTTACTTTTCGTCTTCAATTTGATAGATAAATGGAATGGATCAATCAAGTTTTAGAATAATATCTAAGGTGTATCATCAATTAGCATCAAGATAATTAGATAATTCTTTTGATATTAGAAAATTTTGCTTATAATCATAAGATATATTCTTATATTCAACAAATATGTTTTTTTGCTAATTATAATTTTCATCCATGACTTGATACTTTTGACTTCTTAAAAATTGATAATCTTGTAACAAAAGAATTGGAAAATTATTTATTAAAGCTACATCCAACAAAAAAGGCACAAATGAAAAAAAATCAAGAATGACAAAAGTTCAATGCAAATGTCTATTGCAAGGAACAACCTCAATTTTACATGGGCAATACAATATGGTTACTTTGTTCTAATATTAAGATTATTTGGACTTCTGAAAAATTGGATTATCATAGACTTGGACCATTTTCTATATGTAAAATGATCAATCTAGTTGCTTATCAATTATATCTATTAAAATCTATAAAGATCCATAATATATTCTATGTGTCTCTTCTTAAGTTATACGAGACAATGGATAAATCGAAAAGCAGACAAATGTGACTTTGTCCTATAAAAATAGATAATAATTAAGAATATGAAGTTACAAAAGTCTTAAATTCAAGGTAATATCAAAATAGGTTAAAATATCTTGTTCATTGGTACAAATTTGATATTAAAAAATACAAATAGAAGCCAATGAAGAATTTTGAAAATTCAACAGTAAAAGTTGATGCATTTTATTGATAACATATATCAAAACTAAAATGAAGAGTAGTAATTATTTACCATAAAAGAAACAAAGTTCATAAAAGATTATATTCTATCTTTTAATTGTATTTGTAGTTTTTGTGTATTTGTAATATTAAAGAGATAGAAAATTAAAAACTACCATATTCAACTTAGGAGCTATCATTTGCTAAATTATTAAGTAAGGCATTGCAATTGTCTCAACCTTCGAAATAAGAACTAGCATATTCAACTCAGGAGCTATCATTTATTGAATTATCAAATAAGACATTGCAATTGTCACAACCTTCCAAATAATATAATAGACATAAAGTCTCTAAAAAATAATATATTTTTTAAAAAATAAATGGTAAAATATAATGTATTTGGAATCACAACTTTGAAAGAAAATCTTAATATTTGATGATATTATTGGAAGTAGGAACCACCCTTGATGGAGTTCCAAATATTTTTATTTGAAAGAAGTTATAAAGGCCTCAATGATCCTTAAATATTAAAGTAGTCTTTTTATCTTAGTATGAAAGACTATCAATAGTTGAAAGGACCTATAAAATACTTATTAAAATAGAACTGGTCTAACTTAAGTATCCAAGATTCTTCTAATCCCTAGCTATATAAAATCTCATTATAAGATAAGACAACCTAGACCAAAACAAAATTGAACAGAACTAAACAAAATGGGACACAATGGACAAAAATGAGCAACTAGAATTGGAACAAAACAGAATACAATAGAAAGATACAAAATGTAATTGTACTAAGAAAAAAGGTCCGAAGCCATACTTGACTAGATATTTCAAAAGGCCCTAACAAATCCTATTTATACTTTATTCTACTACCGTAGACTTTCTAGAATATTTTTAGTTAATAGATCCTAATTAGATAATTATATTAAATTCCTTCTAGAAGGTTTATGGTCGGTCCTACCTACATAATAACCCTAAATTCTTTGTAGAATGTTTCACAATGGATCCTATCTAATCAATTAATCTGATCCAAATTCTAGAAATTTTCATCATTCTAACTATCTATTCTTATGTGCCAATAATATAAATATCTTATCTATACCCTATTACAATTAATTCCTCTCTACTAATGCAAAACGTCCTTGTTTTGCTCTTGATTGTATCTTTAAATTTTCTTTTGGCAATGGGTGAGGTTTTGTATAAGTTTTTATCTTGCATCATAGATGGAATAACCTTTCTAAAGAACTTTGTACTAAAGTTGTGAATGTCCATTGCCACTACAAAGGTAGCAATGCTCCAAAATATTGTCTAGTTCATATTCTTATTGATCATCAACTACAACTAGTAGTGGTGGTAGTTGGTGTTAATCCGAAAAGTGCTTTAGCTCAGTATGAAATTCCTTTAGTTACAAAAAAATAAAAGACAAGATAGATCCAAATATGTGGCAAAAACTTGAGGCGATATGCGACATCAGAAATCACTACAAAAATGTAAAAAGGTCTAAGCCACTAAGGTGCTAGTTTATGAATTTTGGTTAATGTAGCAAGTGGCAAATTGGCATTAGAGAATAATACCTCATTATCCTCTCGAAAGGTCTTGTATTGTCCATGGTTATCTATATATTGCTTTTATTGATTTTGTGCAATAAAAAGGCTATATCGTGTCTCTTGTAAGGTAATTATAAGTTGTTGTATAAATTCCTTTGTTGTCAGATTGTTGGTGTCAATGAGACAATAGAAAGTTGTTGGCATAATTGGATGCTGATCGATATTAAAAAAAAATGGTAAATGATCGGTACTTGCTTGAATACCATCATTGTAAACAAACTCCAAGAGTGTCAAGTATTCATTCCAATCATTATGATGAACCACTACAAATATGTGCAGCATATTTTCCAAGATCCAATTTGCACACTGTCGTGTTGTGGTTCGGCTATCATTTGAAAATAATGTATTTATACTTTTAATACAAAATATACTGGATAACATGATAAAAGCCATATTAAAAGATTTTTATTGATCGTAAGATGTAGATAGATTATAATTTCAAAAAGAGATAGTTTAAAAGAACTTCTATTAGAATTTATATAACTTAATTTCTTTTGATAGTGACTTTGAAGTTAATCTTATTAATAGTAACTTTTAAATATTTACAATCACTTTTGTTAGATATTGGTGACCTTTAAAGTCTTATTTTGTTTCTTTTATTTGGTGTTTAGGACATATATTATGTAAAACTTATAAGAAAAAGAGTTAGAGAAGGATCTTGGTAGCAAAAAAGAGAAGTTAGGGTATCCATATGGATGAATGGAGATAGATGATAAAAAAAAACTCCATTCCTATTGGTCAAAAACCATGACCAATGGACTTCAAAGAGATTGCCTGATGCCATATTAAAAATTAGGATTAGTTTTTTGAGGACATTTGAGCTTTAGAGGCAAGAGTCAGTAAGTTTAGGTTTTTGGCTACGGTTTTGGTGCAAATTTTGAGTCATTTGGAGTTTATATTTAGAATTTATATTTAGAGTTTGTATGAAAGAGATATGGGTGCTAAAAGTTAGGGTGTTGATTTTGTACCTACTGTCACTCTTTTGGATATAACGCACCCATATGGAAAGTAATAGAAGATCAGTAACTAGGATTGGAGAGAGCTTTCTCTCTACTACATTTTTGGCATACTTTTTGATAGATTTTAAGTCTAAACAAACGAGATATTGAAGGTTGAAGTCAGCACTTATAAATCTAAGGGTACTAAGTGACCCAAATTTCGAGTAGTTGTGTTTTGAGCTATATCTTGTGCAATTTGACAAGATTTTGACTAAAAATTTATAAAAATATATATTTTTATGTAATCAAATACTTTATATAATATTTGTAACATTTGGATTTTGAGTTTGTGAGATATGAAGAAAATAGTACTTAGGTGCTTATAAATTAGGATTTTAGAGCACCTTCTAGGATTTTTAAGATTCTAGACGATTAGTAGCAAATTTATAATTGAATTTTTGTACAGTAAAGCTTAAGAGTGAATTCAATAATATCTATTAATTTAGCAAAATTTGAATTATTGGATCAAGAGATATGAATTTCTAAAGTTCAAGAAGAAGAAATCTTTTGTATGAATATTAAATTTTGAAGGGATTTTATTATAACTTGAGTATTTTATACAAAATAAAGGAGTATTATGGAAGCCAAGGCTTTATATATATATTGAAGATAGATATATGGAGCTATGATTGAATTTTTGTATAAAGATGAGTTTTTGAGAGGAGATTATGGATTTTCTTTGAAGTTATTGAAAACCTAATCTACCAGCAAATGATTAGCTATAATTTGGTATAGCCAAGAATGTTAGAAAAATTCTAGTTATTTTAGAAAGCCTTATGTACAAACCTTCTTAAATATAAAAGAGTTTATTAGTACAATATCTTTTTGATATTATAGTATTTATTTGTCTTCTACTTATTGATTAAATAACTTATTGGAGCTTGGCCAATAAGTTAAAACTAAATTCTCTACAACTAGGTACCTAGTGTATTTCCAATTAGAAAACCATACAATATGACAACACTTTATTTATCCATCATTTTGGAAATAGAAGGCTATAGACATGGCAAATCATGAGCCTAATAGCTTAAACAAGGCTTGCCAAAACTTCTTGTGAAGCATGGATTCCAATCTGAAATGATAACACAAAATAATCCATGGTAATAATAGATGGTATCAAAGAAGACTTGTGCAAGCACTGGGGCATGAATATCCAAGTGCACTGTGGCTAAGTGAAGTTGCTTCGAGAGTCAATCCACAAAGATGACAATTGTGGTATGATTGTGAGGCATCTACAACAAACACATAATAAGATCTATAGTTACATGCTTTCAATGTGTCGTAAATAATGAAATTAGCTGCAATAGTCCAGAAGACACTACATTGCATGCTTTATTATATTGACATGACTTGCAAGAGCATACAAAAGCTCAAACATCATGATTCAAACTTGCCCAAAATCATGTCCTTGAGATCCATTCTAGAGTCTTTTCTCACCCCAACTGTCTAGATATTGGAATGTCATGTTCCTCTTAAAATATACACGTCTAATATATAGCATTATCAGATACATAAATTTGTTCCTTGAAATAGAGCAAGCCATCACTAAGACTATAATCTTGATACTATATATTGCCCACTTTCAGCCGATTACTAATCAACTTAAAATGAACATCCTAATGCATAAAACTATTTTGTTTCTTTAGTTAGATTTAAAATGATACTACTAATAGTAGCAACTATGCCATGTTTCTTGATTTGGCCTTTAAGTATGGTCTTCACAATAAACTATCTAGTACAATATGTTATATCAAGGATAAGAACTTGATAAAAATAAATAAATAAGTAAAACTTTTTTCAAAGAAAGATGAAAAAATAGAAATAACTCAATATGTATATAAAAAAAGAAACTGGAAAGGCTATTGCCAAAAGACAAAAACTAGAGACCCTTGAAACTAAACTAAAAGCAAGAAAGGAATTGACAAGAGTGAAAAAGGCTTCATTCTTGTCTCTATATATACTATCTAACTAGGGGCTACATGGCGATATTCTATAAGACCTCCAATATGTGTTGACTTTATAAGACACATGCCTTAACTAACAAGACAAGTTTTTCTACTTGTGGGCCACATAATTAGCTTGGTCTTCAAGCTAATAACATGTGTAGCACATGGCAAACTTGTTGACCACGTTTCTGATCCAAAAAGTTAATTTAAGACATCTATAAAGTCAAAGTAGCATCTATAAAGCTTCTATAAAGCTTCTATAGCAAATATTATAGAATTAACTTATTTTTACATACTTTTACTTACTTCTACCTATTTATACATGTTATTTCTAACTTACATGCCTATATCCATGACATGTTGTTGTCTTTCTTTATACTTAAGCTAGATATCAAAAAGCTGCAACTATTCTTTCTAACCATGATGTTATGTTTTTATATTTTTCAAATACAAATTGTATAGCAAAAGTCGAGGGTCAGTTCGAAAAACTATTGGCTTCTCGAACAAATAGTGTTGCCACACCTTTGTGGCATATACAATCACTAATTGCTCTCAATCATGTGCAGAGTAATTTTGCTCTATCCTTTTGATCTTACGTGATTCATACGCCATAAGTTGAAGGTCCCTACCAAAGTCTCATTGAACGACCACTCCAACAACAAAGTTGGAAGCATCAATGTTAAGCATACAAGAAAAGTTGAAATCATACAATTGTAATATTGGAGCAATAATGAGTATTTCTTTCAACCTATCAAAGGCACTTTGTTGTTCTAGTTTCTATTCAAATAGAACATCCCTCTCCAATAGATTTGTCAATGAGGCAGCAATGTGTGTACACTACCAAACAAAAGAAAAATAATATCTAAAAAGGCCTAAAAATGGGTGAACTTTAGAAGCATTCTTGGGAGTTGGCTAATCCTCCATTGCTTTCACCTTATCTTATTCCATACTCACGCCTTTAGAAGACACCAAATGCTCCAATAAGATGACTTTCGACTTCCAAAGTTCACATTTTGATTGCTTGCAATAGAAGTGACTATCTTGTAGCTATTGTAGCACATCTTGTAGGTATTGTTTATACTTTTATACAAAGATATCATCAATAAAGATGACTATATACTTATTCAAAAAGTCTTGAAATAATCTATTTATATAACTTGTGAAAGAGGCTGGAGCATTGGTGAGGCCAAAAGGTAAAACTAGCCATTTGAAATTCCATAGCGCATACAAAATGCCATCTTTTTTATATCCTTTCTTGCAATAGGTGTCTGCCAATAGCTGCTTTGAAGATCCAATTTATTAAAGATGGTCACACTTCAAAGTTAATCAAGAAGATCATTTGAGTATGAAAGTGGATATATATTTTTAATAGTCTGATTATTGATGCCTCGATAGTTGATGCAAAGGCAAAGTCTATTATCCTTTTTAGGTGTAAAAAGTACATGTGCTCTTCATAGTGATGTACTTTCTCAAATGAGGCTTTTTTCTAAGAGTTTGTTTAATATCTTCTTCAGCTTTTCAAGTTCTTTTGGTACTAGGCAATAAATTAATTGACTTATCGGTTTGGCTCCAAACAATAGTTCTATTTGAAAGGCGGCATGTTGATCAAGAGGCATACCACTAAGTAGATTGATTGAGAAGACATCTTAATATTTCCGTATAAGTTGATCTACCTATTCTATTCCTTCAATTGTCTTTCTTACTATTGATGCAAGATTTGGAACCACCATATATATTTGTTACTTATATTGTATTTTCTTCTTCATAAAGATTATTTCTATAAATAAGTCTTTGATTACAGATTGTCTTTTTTCTTCACTTGATGCAGAGATGCAAAGAGTCACCTTGAATCTATCAACTTTAAAAGAGATTGTCCTTGCTACCCAATCAACTTGCTTATTTTTCATTTCTAGCTATGGCATATCAAGGATAACATCAAATCTTAGCTTTATCACCTTGAACTTCTTTCTTAAGATATCGGTGTCAATCAACCTCAAGGTTTCTTTTCCATATGTCTCATTCAATGCATTCTCTCACTTATCTATAAGATGTATATTTCTTTCTTTGATTACCTTAGTTTTAATTCCAAGTTGATTGGCAATTTCAATTGAGATGCAATTTTCTATAGAGCCACAATCTACAAGCACTTAACATGGTTTTTCTCTTAGTTGTCTCGTTAGGTACACCAGTTGACTCTTTTTATAGTTTTTTGAGGCCATGTCATTTGTCTTTGAGAGACAGTAGCTATTTCTTGTACTAGCCTTCAATGCCTTTATTAGGGAGCCTTATTTTCTTGCTATATCTAATTATTGACTTGATGAATTTTGAGATTTTGAATCCACCTTATTTTGCTAGTGCTTGAATTTTAACGTTTTAGACAACCTCCAATCTAGTAGCCTAGCTCCCAATAATAAAAATATAATTCTTTATGTACCAATATTTGTTATCTTTTTGGTGTTAATGATCTTTGTAGGGTATCAATCTCCATTGGTATTGGTTTTTGTACCATAATATTAGATAGCAGCATAGGACTTTGTACTATACATCGTGATCCACGATTTTTGAAATCTATAGCATTGACCTTCTCTACAATCTGAATTGTCTCTTCAAATGTGTGTAGATCCTTTAGTTCCACCTCTTGTTTGACCATAGGTTTAAAACCTTGTAAGAATTAATCCATCATCTCTACCTCTAAAATATTACTAATTTGGAGACATAAGAACTTGAATTAAGAGACACAATCTTGCACCGACCTAGATTGTGTAAGTTTTATCAATTAATCCTGTGTTATATTCTCTACATTGATGGACCAAAATTGATTCTTAAACTCGGTCTTAAACTCCTCCTAATCACAAAATCTACCTTAAGTTCAATAAATTTCAACTCAATGTCGCCACCAAATGATTGCTGCATCTCTTAAATAGCTGGCTACATACATAATTCCTCTAGTGATATTTACTTCATATAATTGGAAGTATTTTTGCACGTTGAAGGGTCATTGACATATATCTTCTTGTCTTGAAGTCCTAGAGTATACACTAAGCTTATTCAATTTCAGCCTAACAAATGTCAACTCCCTTGTCTTCAAAGCTTCTATATCCCCTTGCAAAGTAGCTATCTTGCTTAAGAGGTGGTGTATTTGAGCCTCTATCTAGGATTGCTCCACCATATCTTCCATGTTGTATTTTCTCCGTTCAATTCCACTATTATAATATCTTCTCACCTCCCAGTTCATTTTTTAAGACTAGCTTCTGGTAGCCTCAACATAGTATCCAATGTGACCATAACAAATGACCATGGATTAGATGATGACTATCAATACACTATCCAAAAAATAGTCTAATAGTCGCTCTGATATCAATGAAATGGGACCAGTCTATTTTAAATATTCAAGACTCTTTTAATCTACAATAATATAAAACCTCATCGCAAAGTAGAATAACATAGACCTGAACAAAATAAAATGAGATACAAAAGATAAAACTGAGTAACTAGAATTAGAATAGAACAAAATAAAACAAGAAGATAAAAAATTCAATTATAGAAAGAAAAATGGTCCAAAACCATACCTGACTAGATACCCCAGAAGGCCCTGGTTAATCCTATTTATACTTTATTCTACCATCCTAGACTTTCTGGAATGTTCCTAGATGATAGACCCCACTTAGATAACCGCCTTAAATTCCTTCTAGAAGGTTTTATGGTGGGACCTATTTAAATAACCGCCTTAAATTCCTTCTAGAAGGTTTCATGATGGACCCCATTTAGATAACCATCTCAAGTCTTTTTTAGAAGGTTCCATGGTAGGTCCTATGTAAATAATCATCTTAAATTCTTTTTAGAATGTTCCATGATGGATCCTACCTAGTCTACTAACCTAACCTCAATTCTAAAAACTTCCATGGTTCTAACTATCTATCTCTATGTGTCAATAATACAAATATCTTATCAATACCTTATTACACTTATAAATGGAATAAAGATCAAAGTATGTAGAAAATACAATTTGTTGCATCATGGATTTCTTCAATATATGATTACAGCTCCTTGTGGAACTTGTCTCTAAAGGAAGGAATAATGTTACAAATATACATATTTACATAGAATAAGGAGTTAAATAGAAGTAAATAGAAGTAAATAGATTTGATAATATATTATAAAGAAGCTTTATAGATATTGTTTGATTTTACATGTATTTGTAGGAGATTAATAGGTTAAAAACTTGGCCAAAATATTAGCTACTTGTTGTAGAAGTTTGCTATGTAATACATAAGTAAAACTTATCTTGTAAATTCAACACCTTGTCATGGTATAACATAGCTAATAAGTAAAAGAGTGAAAAAAATATCATGTTATAGAAGATCTTATTTCAAAATATTGTATCAAATTATCTTTAAAATATAAATAATAGTAAAAGGATAATAAAATTAAAAATATTAACAATACTTTTTTACAAAATAGGCTTCTACTTACTTTGTAGGACCATAAATAAGGCAGAACAAGGTAGATTAGAAAAATAAAGGATATAGGCATATATACAAGGAAGTTAGGAGTTGATTTTAATAAAAAAATACTCCAAAAAAATAAGAACTGATACTTGAAAAGGACCAATTTCCAACCAGAGTTGTAATCAAACCTTGAGACACAAAACCGTGCACTTGCAATAACTTTGAGGTTTTTTTGCAAATCAAAGAGTGGAATTTGAGAAAAGACTCTAAAAGGTTTTTGAGCATGGGCTTTATGCAATTTGAATTTTATAATAACTTTCTAAGAACTTTGCAAAGTGAGGGTTGTTTTTGGTGAATTTGATTTTATGAAATTAATAAAGAATTTATATTTGGGAGAATTTGGTGAGTTTGACAATAGATCTATGAGTGAAAATTTGTGAATTTATAATTATAGATGTTTTTATTGCATGCTATAAATTTGACCATGATCAAACAAATAGATTGAAAGTTATTGAAGTTCAAATGGGTTGAGATCTCAAAAATGGAATTTTGAAGATTAGTAAGGATTTCTAAGTTTTTTAATAATCTACTTGTTGGATTGAAGTGAAATTTTTGTATATAGGTAGTAAACTTAATTTCCAACATGTATGTGAATTTTGAGAGGTATTTAATAATAAAATTAAGAGATTTTGGCTTGAAGAGATCAGCATCAAGATTGGAGAAGGAGGCCAACCAATATCTAAGCATATTTTAGGATTTATCTTCTACTTGGTACATGCAATCTTCTTCAAAATTTGAACTTGTTTCTAACTTAGTTATCTCAAAGTATGCAAAGTTTGAGTCAAAATTAATGATTTTAATTATTAGTTATTGAATTTTTACTCTGCTATAAGATTGTTAAGAGTTTTGTTTAAGATTTAAGATTTGATTAAAGATTGATTAGGGGTGGTTTAGGATCTAGGATTTGATTAGGATTTAAGATTTGACTAAGATTTGATTAGGATTGATTTAGGATGTAGGATTTGGTTAGGATTTAGGATTTGATTAAGGTTTGATTATGATTAGTTAGGATTCTTTTAAAATTTGATTAAAATTTGATTAGGATTTGTTTAGGATTTGATTAGGATTTGATTAGGATTTGTTTAGGATTTGATTATGATTTGTTTAGGATTTGATTAGGATTTGATTAAGATTTGACTAGGATTTATCTACAATTTGATTAATATTTGATTAAAATTTAATTAGGATTCCATTAGGATTCACCTAAAATTTGATTAAAATTTTTCTAGAATTTATTTAGGATTTGAGTAGAATTCAATTAGGATTTATTTAATATTTCTTTGAGTTTCTTTTAAAATTTATTTGAAAATTTAATTGGATTTTATCAATATTTGATTATGTTTGTTAAGCATTAATTGCAATTTATATATGATTCTATTAGAATTGTTAGATTTTATTGTTGCAATTTTTTATTTTTTATAGCCAAGTGCCTTGTGTATTCTCAAGCATGACTTTACATAATACAACAATGTATCTTGCAAGTTCGACACATGTTGAAGATCCTATAGAACATTGCCACATAGCTCCTAGTTAGATAGTATATATGGAAATAAGAATGAAGCCTTATTCTTTATTGTCAATGGCTTTTTTATTCTTAATTTAATTTCAAGAGTCTCTACTCTTCTTCTCTTTAACAATAGTTATTCTAGTTTTAATATTATACTGCTTTTCAATGAATATCTACTCTTCTTGAGTGACATAAGAGTGTTTAGACATTTTTATTATTGAGATTCATGTCCTTGACATTGTAACAAATTCTAATTCTACTTTGTCTTTCTTACACGCAAGTTTTGCATGCCATTTTTCTTTTGATGTAATAGTTGACATTAGCACATGCGCAAATCTGCTATTTAGCGCCGCAACATAAGCTTTTAATGACATTACCTTGTTACATGCTTATTTGGGGCCCTTCTTCCCTATATATGCCAACTCACAATTGAATGTATTATTGGAATCCCAAAATTTTATATTAATTATAATTATATAAATTAAATTATAAGTAATGATTGATAGAACAACTTAATTACATGAATAAAGATAAAATGGATATGTTTATATAATACTTGTATTTGAGACATGAACATAAAAAATAAAAAATAGATAAAAAATAAAAAATGATACAATAATTACTATTTTTTATTGAACTAGTGATATTTTTAAAACTTTTAAAATAAAATAAAATTTGAACCACCCCATTTTTTTGAAAAAAAAATAATTTTGAAATTTATACTTATTTTAAGTTTTAACTTCAAATAATAACAATAATAGACCCCCTAGTATGCTTCATCGTTCTACACCTCTAAAACAACAGTGACAGGCTTTTAAGGACAACAATTGCTTTGACCACTTCATATCTATTGGTTTGGGGAACATAATAAGTCTGTAATAAAATATGTATTTGTAATAAAACATGAATTTGGAAATTACAGTGAATAAAAAAATTCAAAGAATTTCATGGGGTTGAGTCATTTCCAGTAGACTTTGACCTCTGAAAAGGGACGGTCTATGGCTCCATCGTTTGTCTTTGTTCAGAAACATAGCAGCATAGAAATATGAAGAAAATGAAAAGTCACATGGGGAAAATTGATTGCGTCAGACCCCAAGCTGGGAACCCATACAGTGAGGCTATGTGATGACTGACCTACTCTCTCTCTCTCTCTCACTCGCTCACTCTCACTTACTAGGGTCCCCCTAGTTCTTAGGTTATAACAATTCTTTAACATTGTGTCAGTTTGCTAACACCTTTTTTTTACAGTAACAAAAGAATCATTTCCAGCTTACAATCGTGTTAACAGGATTATACGCTGCGGCAAACCTAAGGATCGACCCAGTCAAAATATGCTGCAAGTTTCGAACAAGATTCACACACGTTTTTAAAGTAGACTAACAAAAACATCTGAGATCAGTACGACCAACCCTTATAGTTAATACACTCACCAGGTATTCAAACTGAAAAGTGAGATACCAGCCACGTCTGTACAAATTGTTTCAGAAAATCACCGAAACATTGAGAAATACGGCTTGATCAGTACAACAGAAACTAAATGAGTTGTTCGGTGAGAAAACGTGGGTGTGTACAGAAGGGAAGTCTTCCTTTAATTAGTAAGAATATACAACCTTGGGCATCAAGGTGGTGAGATCCCATAAAAGAACAAGGGTAGCCTTCAGAATTCTTTGCTTGATCTGTACGGGGCGTTTGCTATTCCTTGAATAAAACAGTTGATGCGGAGCAGACTGCTACAAGTGCATCAAATGATCCTCTGTACACTGCAATTGAAAGGTAACTAAGAAATTAGTTAGACATACCACACTACCACCCCCTCTGCTCATCCGAGCTTCTTCTGTACAAATGGTGGAACTAATGACGTAACCAAAAAGGTTCATCCAATGACAATGGCTACAGTAGGACCCCTTTTCTGTGTAAAAACCCAGGGAAGAGTTTCACAGATACGAGTCTTGTCTATGTTACAATAGAATCCGGAGGAGACGTAGGGTTGACTCTACTGACCATCCAACGACAGAGGTTGGTTGTTCCACTCAACTATATCGTATGCTCCTCATCCCTGCCACCAGAAACCCGATTTCCAAGCATGTGGAGATCGTAGAAATGAGCTTAAATTGTATGAGAGCTGTCGGGTTATGCCCTTGGACGCTTTGCAGCCTGCATGAACGCGGCAATGACCTGTGCCTCGTCCAGTTCCTGCACAGCGTAACAATAAAGCACATCCTTAGCACACTTTTCAGGCCATACATGTTAATGAATTTCTTTATAGGTCAGCAGAGAAATTGTACTCCCGAAATGACCCAAGCTGCCAAGTTATCAAGCCAGCGTGGAACTCACGCTGACAAGACAAAATCTAGCAAAATAGAAGCAATTTTTATTTTACTATGTTCTAAGTCAGCGAGTGTTTCCGCAATATTCTTTTTAGGAAATTAAGAGCACTTTGGAAATTCAGCTGAGAGACTAATTGAGTATGGGCATCTTACACATAATTGTGATGGGACTTTTAGAAATTACACCCACTAAAATCTCTTGACATCACCGTCTAATACAGCAGTTATCAAATACTCTAGGTCAATGCGTTTGCTAAAACTTCAGAGGCCTTTTGGTCAAACGAAGTATACAAACCATTAAAGGACAGTTTTCATCTCGTCAGCGAGAGATACTCTTAAAAGAATTTGAAAAGAGAAGAATTCAATTCTGATGATGGATTCCGCAGAAAAGTACGTAAATATGTAGTAATAATCCTCACTTGTGACATGAAATGTCGACCGACAGCATGCAGAAGCTGCTCCTTGGTTGAGTTTGGACCAACTTCCACCTATAAGATCAGAGGCAGGAATCAGCACAACACATTGTCCTATGCATTATACTATTCATATTGACCTACGTACACCAAGATGGAGCTCAGAATCAGCACAGCTGAACCCCTTTCACATGAAACAAAATTTGGATGGTCGCAACAATCCTAACGTTACACTTGTCTGCAGTTTTCCTTTCCCCCAAGGATCAACCGTGACAGTACATTTTGCTCCTTCCAATTTGATTGAATTTCAAACAAAGCGGCAAGGATTACCAGTTTAAAGTGCCTTCGGTATCTCTTCAGTGCAGCGGTTTCCAGCTTACTCAAGTCCACCAACTGTAACCGGCAAAAATCGACAGTAATGTCTCAGCGTAGTCCGCATTGCTAAAGCAAACCATTTCAGAGTAGCCAAGCTAAGCCATTGACACTCTGAGCTCGACCAAATTGGTGTGATCAAGATGAGTGTCCAACATGTAAGCTGAAGTAGGGAAGAAATACAATATGGGCATTCCATACCGGTAAAGCATTGGAAGTTGGACTTGTTCCCTCATCCACCTCGTCTCTCTTCTCAAACATCCGGTTGAAATTTGCGTGTTCGGCTGCTAGAACATCCTCATCTGCTGCACTTGGACGACGTGCAATTGTCATAGACGGCTTTCGCAGCTGAACTCTTGGCTTGAATGCATTTCGGGGAACATTATCTTCTGTACCCAAAAAATAATAAAAATAGTACTACATTCAGATCATAATTCAACTATACAACACAAACCCCATCCGCCACAGCTCTTTGTTTTTTAGCAAGAATGCCTGCTAGTAGTAATTCTACTGCTACTACAATAATATTAATAATAACAATGCTAAGAACCTCTTCCGAACCGAGACTTAACAATTGACCAGCAACACTAACGTGCTACCAGAAAGGATAAGCCTTCAACTGGTCATTGGCTGTCCCATAAATTCACAGTCTAGTCAAGGCAATGTCCGATGGTACGTATCAACCCAATGCGATAAGACCACGTTGGGTGGGAAGAAATCTCCAAAAATGCAAACCTAGACTTGTCCCACTAGAAAACGGATTGTCTTCATTTTCGTCATGCTCTTCGTGACCAGAAGGAGCTTCGATTACACTCAAGGCATTCCGCTGAAGCTTGACTTCGTCGCCATTTGTGAGAACCTGAAACCAACACGTTTCCTCGTCAGGAAACAAAACTGATAGACACTAATCTCCCGAAGACGTAGTCTAATTCATAAGAAGAAGAAGAAGAAGAAGAAGAAGAAGGCTAATCTTAAACTAACAGGGGCCAGAAATATCTAAAAACTTTGCTATCTTCTACCAGACACTTCCAAACACAGGTTGATACAAGTGCTGAAGCTGATTTGATTCTGAAATCCAATACTTTCCGATGAGCTAACACATGACTCCAATAGAGTAAAATCTGCGTCCCTACTCGTAGAAAAAGAGCAGTAAGTTGGGTTCACACATTAACAGAGCTCTACTGAAAGATTGGTTCTAAAGAACTGGATATACCAGCCAGTGCCACCCTCCAAGACCGACGGCCTTGGTAACAACTCCATGAAGTCCCACAAGGACAGACTTGGTGCGATTATTGCCCGTGACCAGGACCTTCGTGTGTCTGGGTAGAACCGCAAGCCCCTCTTCCCCACTATCCTCGCCGGAACGGTAGTGAACGGCCGGCGGGCCCTCTTCAGTATCCAGCATTTTCCACTTAAACTCAACCCAAGCCGTGTCCCAACACAACTGCTTTTTTTTCTCTGCTTCCCTTCTCAGTCCACGGTTTCCTCTTGCTCTTGATACTCTTAACCGTTTGCAACAATGACTGGCCCAGTCATGATCTCAATGTTTTCAAATCTATCTCACGCATTCCCCCAGCAAATAGAACAATTGACGTCCTGAGGAAAATTTCAAGATCAAATCCACATTTTCCGGTTATCAAACGGTAGCTCAAGTCAAAGCTCACGCCTCAAGCTCAAAACGACTGAGTTTATCGAAATTTGGGGAACATGCACCGTCCATCCCCTCTGCCGTATTTCCTGACCGAGAAGATTAGCCCCTCACGCCCTCGTCACGGTGTGCTTGAACAGGCAGGATCTTTTCCGGCAACCAGAACCAGTGCCCAAACCCCGCCATCGTTCATTCTGATTGCGTAACTGCGTGCACTCGTTCACCCGAGCCCTCAGTCTCTGAAGGATCAGATCGCACAACAAAGAAAGCAATCAATTACGGCAAACGGACGTGGGTATCAACTCACAGACCAAAGCTGGAAGTGAGTAATCTTGCAAGACTGCTTCGACAATTACACTACCACGCATTGGCAAAGTGCAAGCTCATGTCGACAAATAGAACTGGGAGAAAAATGTTAAAAGCCAACGTTCGGCCCACTGCCAGAGCACTCTAACATACCAATTTCATTGCTGCTAACCCTGTAAACTTGTACTACTTCGGTGGGACTAGAGTTCACCTAAGTAGCACTTTTTCGTTCGTGATGCAGCAATCTTCAACTACAAAAACTCGGCCCCGTGCCACACACACGCACACCCTCTTACTCTCGATGTCACTCTGGTCAAATCTAAATAAACTCAGAGCTACCTACCAGATACCCGCGCCCTCAATTGCACAAAACAGGAATGTAACCGGGGGGAGGGACCTTCTTCATTAACGTTGCATGCCAATGATATGCACCAATCAGACCTCTTCATCAACACATTCCTCCCCGCATTTCAGATTCACCTGCAGAATCTAAAAAACCGCGACAAAGATACTTCCACTCGCTAAAACAGTCCCACGCTCCAACAAGCTCATCATTTTTCTGCACACTCTCTCTCTCGAACTAACAAAATCCTCGTCCCCAAATGCGACAAGCCACGTAAAACAAATCTCTCGCAAACTCATACACCTCCAAACTCTCCTCTTTCCTCTTCCTCGCCAACACCCCTAGCACGCACGCGATCGAAATCCCCCTAATCTGAAGTCATAATTTGCTCCACAGGCTTGACTCGCAGGCACAATACAACCCCACGTCGAGCTCCACATCACAAACAGCGTCAAAGGGAGAAGCATGAAGCATGAGGAAGGAGTAGGGAAGCGAGGAGTGAGCAGAAGGCGAGCAGGGAATCTTGGAGAAGTGCAGAAGATGCACAGACCATGACCTGTGGAGAAAGCAAGAGGGAGTAGGGAGGAGGAGGATGAAAGGAAGAGAAGGAGAGCTGACTATCTCTGACTCACTGCTCCGCACTACTCCGCACTGCACTGCACTACCACTGCATCCCAATAACAACACCACCACCGCAAAGAAAAGAAAAACACCCACCCCCACAGCTCAAAAAGCTCCACCACCATCAGCAGCAGAAGCAGCAGCAGCAACAAGTACAGACAAGGTAACATGTAAAACAAGGTGAGAGAGTTACTTGACAGGGGGGGAAGAGCCACCGGGGACGGACGGTTGCCGGTAAGAGTGGCCTCATTATAGAGCGGTACCTACAGCTACTGCTACAGAGGAGGTGGGTAATAATAGACCAGAGGTGAGGAGATGGCTGACAGCCGCCGTTAGTGTGTCCCAGGCTTTTCGTCTCGGTGCCGCCCCACTCTGCGGACTGCCTTTCTATTCCCACTCCTGGTCCCCCACCATAACCACACACAAATATCAACTCCCTCCCATCACTCCCTCCCCCCCCCCCCCCCTCCTCTTGCAGCTTGTTTCTCTAGTTCAGGGTGCTTGCCATAGAAGAATTTTTTGCTCTTCTAATGAATGATCTTTTGCGACTGCCTCCCCGACGCCTGGCATTGGGGCAGGAGGATTTAATTTTGCTACAACCCAAGCCAAGTTACATGTGATTTTGTGCTGTGAAACTTCACTTGCACAATAATGTATCTATATTATTATGGTTATATTATGCAGACTATGTGTGTTTCAATTTGTTTTCTGAGCATTGTTCAACCCAGGTGTGTGAGAGAAAGTTAAACCTGAGGTTCCAGTACACCTGAGCTTGAAACACAACTACACTGAGAGAAAGAGAGAGAGAGGGAGGAGTGAATTTTCTACTGTTTTGTTGATTGATTGTAACATGCACGTAGAATACTGGAAGGGGAAAGGATGTCCACAACAATCACCCACAACAGTACAAAAAGAGACAACCCATTTGTACTCCAGTCTGGCAACTCATTTGAGTAGCCTTGTTGGTTGGTGCAAGCATCTTATTTTCCCTTATCTTTTTTAAACCCCTTCTAGAAAAAGAAAAAGAAAACCAACACATGCAAGTAAATGAGCAAGTGTAGCAAAACATACATCCAAATTAGAAAGTCCTGTTGTTCCAAGAAGTGTATGGGATTTGCTAAAGTGGCAGTGTGTGAATGGTCTTACCTCTACCAGTTGGAAGCAACACCTTCTACCCAGAGAGTATGTCCCAGATGTAATGTATATATGTACATGTGTGTATGCACATACTGTATTTGAAAAAGGAACATGTTTCCCACTGCACTCATCTTCACACATCTGCCACAACAATCACACCTCCAAAAAAAAAACAAAAAAACAAAAAAAAACAAAAAAAATAATAATAATAATAAGAAATAAAACCCACAAAAACAAAGACCATTGGGAGGAAACAAGGGAGAGGAAGGGGGGTGTGTGCATCTTGTACATAAGGGGGGGTGATGAGAAAGCAAGGCAGAGAGCATGGACAGAGAGAGTCCTTCCTTCCTTCTTATGGTTTGGTGATATCATTCTGTGGGCATTGGAGAGAAGGGCAAATGATGGGCATCTTTGGAATTGTCTGTGTGCTGATGGCAGTGAGGAATGGTGGTGGCAACAGGGGAGTATCCCTGTTATGAAAGATATAATGCAGCAGCATTGCTGCATTGCTCATTGCTCATTGCTCTACACACAGACAGACACAGCTCTCTGTCTCTCTGGCTCTCTTCCCCTTCCCTTCTCTTCCTGGTTGGTTTTACAGTAGTAATAGGGGCATGAATGCAGTGGGGTCAACATCCCTTCCTTTGTCTTCCCAGGCCCTGCTTACTCCCACAGTCAAACATGGTGGCTTGGACTGTTATTCTTTGCTGGGGAGCTGCACAAGAAGAATAGGAAGCTCTCCCTTTGCATCTAAGATATGGTATTTGGTGGTAGCCAGTGATGATCCATGGAACTTGCAGGGGAGGGCAAGGAAAGGAAAAAAAAAAACAAAAACAAAAACCCCTTAAAAACTTCTTTTCTAAGTGGGTGGGCTGGTGGAAATCTGCCTGCTAATACCCCCATTGGCAAGAGTTGTGGGTGAGGGAGGGATGGACAATCCTTCCTTCCATTGGGCACATACTTGGTGGAGATCACTTGGATTTGCTGCTGTAATAAATTCACATGGATGTGGTCCCATGCCCTGTGTGTTGTCTGATTGGTCAAGGGCGATTGGAAGGGGGGGGTGATACATGGATGGATGAATAAATGGACGTAGAGATGGATGGGCTCAGGTTCGCTGAGTATCATTCATCCGATTGGTCGGCGGTACCAGGCTAGAGAGAATGAGAGAGGTGGGAGGGGGAGCAGCCAGGCAGGGCTCCTGGTCCATCCATTTGGACAGCCTGGAACTGAGCAGCAGACAAAGGACCCTCCACTCCCATTCCGCCAAGGCATCATTTGCAAAAGTTCGGCAAATACAAATACACCAATACCCATACCCACACCCATACTACAAGGCAGCAGGAGCAGGAGGAGCACGGGGCCAATGCTGGGCTGGGCTGGGTCGGATCTCGGCCCCGACCCGGCCCAGCCCAGCCTAGGCCTCATCAAAGGAAGGGTGCTGATGGCGCCGCCAACACAAAGTGATGCCCCGCTGCTTCTCATCCACACATTCGTCCACTCTTCCTTCATCCATCCACCCGTCCCCTCTGCCCCCTCCACCCTTACCCTTCTCATCCATTCGGGTTGGATGTGGAGACATCTCGTAGAATTGAGAGGATGGAGTGGGGACGATGAATGACCTGAAATGAACAAGGAAAAATTTAGGGTTACAACATTACATAATAATGTAGGGAATCTACCAGAATGAAGGTCTTGTGTGCGCTAGAATTTCTTGTTGGGTTATACATACATACATAGAGGAATGTTAAATAGACTCAAGCTTTTACTAAATTGATTCATCTATCCTAACCATGATGAAAAAAACGAAATGATATCTAGATTTATTTCTTCACTATTGGATTCAATATCAATGAAAACCAACTACATTCATCATGATTATCATATTTTTCATCATGGGTATGTCAGTTTAGGATACAGCTTGAGTTTCAACCTCATAGATTGTTTTGTTGTATGTGTTAATTACATAAAAACATCTCTTGAACTTTGAGTGAGGAAATTTTCATAAATAATCATAATATAACTTGATAATATGCATCACCATTAGCTATCTATCTATCTATCTATCTATCTATATATATATGAGATAATGCACAAAAGGCAAGTGAACAAATATCTATTGTTCTTACTTCATTTTCTTTAAAATTTTGATTACATAAAAATTATAGCATAAATAGTAACTAAATTTATATAATTAAATATATACATACTATTTTAAGATCTCATTATTTCACTGTTGTAAAGTAACACATATAACCTTAGTCAAATATCTTAAAAAATCTGTGATGGAGGTTTAATTGTGATACAAAACACCATTTCACTGTTTTAAAAAAATAGATTAAAAAAATATTGGATATATTTATTTTGATAAAAATAGATTTTACTAATATCAATTGTAACTAGAATCTTGTTTTTTTATTTACACAAAGATATTGTTTTACTTTTGGCATAAATGATATAAATATATGGGTTGATTCATTGGTATTTAAAATCAAAATAAAAAATATACTTTTGGAAGGTAAAAAATCGTAATAATATTAAAGATTTGAAACCAATGTTTTATATGTCTAGATTTATTAAATTATTTGCTTCTCTACTTATTGGAGGTACATGCAAGCTCTACATTAGACTACAAATCAAAATTATAATTGATTAAAATTGACAATTATTTTTTAAAAAAATTCTATTACATTATTGATGTTAATAACTAACAATATACTAATATTAAATATTCCCACCATCTTGTTTACATTAGCTAATGTTAATAAAATATATATAAATACAACTTTAGTATATTATTAGTTATCATCAACTATAGTTGGTTTTTTGATATAAAACCTTAGTATTATTATTTGTATTCTAACACAAGCATTAATTTTATTTTAACTATAATATTTTTAATCTTTCTTTTATAGATATTTTATAGGATTGTACTATCTTAAAACATCCAATTTTAGAAATAAACACTTTAAACTAAGACTAAAACATTAAAAATAAACAAATCGCATATTTTAACAACAGTGTTATTATTGTTGTATTGAGTGTTATAAGGTGTTAATTTAATTGAAAAATACAATTTCTTTGATCTATTTTATAAATAGAAAGAGGACTAAGATGTTGTGGGAGTTGTGGATAAAGGGCTTTGACATGCCTTAGCCTTTAAGATTCATAAACTAGTGAAGGTTTACAATATTTGCAACAGGTTGTTCTAAGATGCTTGCATTAAAAACTTTGTTATGATATCACAAGCATCAAGCTCCACTCCATCAGAGTCTTTTTATTGTGGACATGCTACCATACATATTGCTATTGTAGATGTCTTTGAGAGATTACAATACATCATATTTTAATCTTTAGCAATCCAATCATATGATTATAAGAATTATTGGAAGAACTTGGTCAAGTAAATACATCACTTCATTGGCAGTGCTGCACACACACACACACACAGACTCTATTACCAGTCTCAAAGCTGCTTCATATCTCTTGATAGAAACCCATTCTCTATAAACAAATGCATATAATCAATATGTAAAAAAATAAATCAACTCTTGAAAAGAGGTGTTTCAAAGAAGTGTCTTCAAGTTTTGACATGGCAAAGGTCTGCCATGAATGGAATGAATTGTTCAATTGAGCTCATCCCAAAAAGTCTTGGAGCTTTGCCAACTCATAAGAAAATGCAGCCATCCACTTGATCAACAAGAGCCACTTGTTTACACACACCCAACCAACCACTCTCTTGCTCTTTCATGGATGAATGGCCTGAAAGAGTTGGCCTCTATCATGACACAATGGAATGTGCCAAAGTGTTTTCTAAAAAAGTATCAATCAGGATTTTAAATTCTCCATGTTAACCATGATTCAATTATCTTACCACTTTTGAAGGAAAGGGGTAAAAGATAAAAGAAAGAAAAAACTGCTCATTATTTAAATTGGACCAATACTTGACCAAATATTCTTCTTTGACTTCCCCTCAAACAAGGTCAATTTGGTTCAACTCTCTGCATAAAACTCCATTACACAACCTGCTTGGAGGTTTATCTTATTTTGTTTTTGGTTTTTTTTTCTTTTTTACAGATTTCCAAGTGTTTTAGGTATAAATTCTTTGTTCAGAGTAATGAATATTTTTGTTCAATTCAACAACAGTCTCAATTAAAGTCATGCTTTTCATAGTGCAAAGTTGTTGACATACAAAAATACCATTTGGCAGGTTTTAAAATGTTATATTGCCTGAATTTAATGTTTGGTGCACATGTATTTTTGTTACATGTATACATAAAAAAATCATATGCACATCTATACATGCATAAATAATGATACTATTTTAGAATCCAATTATCTTAATATATGTGGTTATATATATTAAAAAGCTCGATTGGGTCAAATTTAACTAAACTATTTTGAAAATGAAGGGAAAAAATAAAAAAAACAATGTCATTAAGAGTTGTAATTTCTAATTATCAAAATGACAATCGAAAAAGACAAAGAAAAAGAAGTTGGTGATGATGACAAAAACTTCTACATAAATCACAGAACTGATGCTTTAAAACTGGAGTTTTTACATTAGACCAAAAATAAACCAACTGGTCATGAAAAAGGAAGTTGGTGTGATATAAATTGAATTCTGTAGTGTTTCACATAATTCCACCTGTGGGCATTTTTTTTTGGTTATGGAAGCTTTATTATTGTATTTTTTTTTTTTTTTTTCCTTCATGGGATTTCCGAGGCTTTATTCAATGATTGCTGGGCACTTTTAGGTATTCATAGCCTGATCTTTCTGAGCTAATGAATCTTGTAACCATCCTAAAAATACACTTTCTAATAAAGCTCTTTTGTGGCTGCACACTCTTTGGCAGGGCTTGCATGCATTTTCTTTCACAAGGAGTGATGTTTTATGAACTCAAAACATGCAGGTTTAATTATACCACTCTTACCTTACTAATCACGAGCGTTTGAATATTGGAACTATTTCATGTTGGAGACAACACAATATTTCTTTCAAAGCATTCAATTACTACTGCCCACTCTCCCCCATCTCCTGCTTTTCTGCAAATTTCACAAGGACCATCACCTTTCTGAAAAGAAGATTCAAAACACAAAGAAGAGTATGAAAATTTAAGCATGAACATTTCCACACACTAGGATAATCAAGACTTCTCATAGCCTTAGAATGATCCATAGTTTGTGAGATGGAGAAGAGAGAAAGACAACTATTTTTTTGAGATTTCTTTGGAGCAAGAGACAATAACAATAGTGTGTATGTATGTGTATGTGCATATATATAAGTGTGTATGTATGTATGTATGTGCAAATATGTAATGAGAATTTATATATATATATATATATATATATATCTATTTTCCCCCATTGGGTGCTTTGTAGCTGACTCTCAGTCCCCCCCCCCCCCCAATTCATTGGTTGGTGCTCCAGTGGGTTTTCGCCTTGGAATCTGCGGAATTTTGGTGCCCCTCATATCCCGGTTTGAAAAAGTGTCATTTATAGACAGTGTCAAGGTAGCACCTGGCTCCACCTTCTCAAAGAGAAACAGTCCACATTCTCCAGAAACTTCTGAGGAAATCCCACAATCTAACACCACCCACATCCATTGGTATCTAAATATTTGGACATGAGAAGCTGAATTGAGCCCCAGTTAAACAGGAGAGACTTCTCTCACTCTCTCTCTCAAATTCTGATGAGGATTTGATGCAGTCAGTCTTGTTAATGCAGCACTGCTACTGCCACGAACCTTGAAAATTCCTGACTTCTGCCTATGCACGAATGATCGAAGCCTCCCTTTCACCACTTTGTGTAGATTTTACATCTACACAGTTGAGAAAAATCATTCACATCCATGAAAAGCTAAGTTGCCCACCATCACGCATCGCAAAGACTCCTCTTTCTCTCTCTCTCTCTCTCGCTATTTTCTCTTTCACTGTTTGTAGTCCACATGCAAGTCCTAATTGGAGAGTGAGGGGATCCAAGTTACCTTGCTCTGCCACAAAAAAAATGTTTCAAACGCTCTGGCATTGGAAAGGGGGATTAGCTGTCGTTTGATCTGGGTCCCAGCCACATGGATCAGCCTTGACTGGGATGAACGTAATCTTGTACGGGCTCTATTGACAACAATCCACACAGCTCCAACTCTGTTATTCAAAACTCCCCCACCCCTTCTTCAATGGGCAAAATACTGCCTCCCTTGTCTACATGGTTGCTATTTCCAATTGCTCCTTTTCTGTGAAAGAATTGAGTTTGAGTCGGAGTGAAAAATTCAATTGAAGGTGCAATTAGGGGAAGTCGGCAACTACAAAAGAAGGGCATTGTTTGGCACCACTCACACTAGGTGGCATTGCGGATTGTACCATATCCCCCGGTTTTCACAAGTCAAGTTACAGTGTCTGTTAAGTTAACGTGGAAGTGACATATGTTGCATGCAGGATTCATCTTCGAAAGATCGTTTGTTTTCCACACGTAACACACTTTGAAAATCCAGTTTCTTCTTGTTTTCTCCCTTTTTTCACACCTGGATCAAAAAAATTAGAGTCCAAGTTTTTATCTACTGTAGGGTACTTTGTACAACAGTAGAACCTAGTTGTCTTACATGACCACTCTTATGAAGATTAAGATGGTTCCGAAACCGCGCTTGGGGTGCATGCTGAAAAGGAGGGAGTCAGGCATTGAATGCTTGAAAGCCACACTTGTTCCCCTATCATCAGTCCTTGTCATATTCTAACTCCTCTTCAGGAACAACACAACATGGGTGTTATTAAATAGTTTTTTAACCAGGAGCTGCTCGAGTATCGACGATTGTTTGAATCTCAATGTTCACTTAAGAGGCCTAAATGTAGTAAATCTGATTTTAATGACACAATTCAGTTATTGAGTGTAAGCTGTAACAAATGAGAATGAGGTGCAAGGCGACTGCTCTAAAGCGAGCAAGGAACAGGTAAATGAGAGAAGCAAGCAGAAGTGGTGAGTACGATAGAATTGAAGATCAGGGCACAGAGAGCACGTGTTGAAGTCAGAGGGATGGCCATGTTTGGCATCTTCTCAACTACTTCACTGCAACCCCCAGAAGCTCTCGCAATCCTAAAGCGAAAGTTCAGAGACTGAAGGCCCTTGATATCCCTTTTGCAAGAACTTGTCACAGCTTGCCTGTCTGCAGGATCCGAAGTTATGAAACCCCTGCCAGCATCACCTGAATTAGTAGTGCATTGCAGTGGTGGATCGCCCTTGTGCACATTCACAGGAACTTCGTCAGATGGGTCTGGTCAAGAACCCCAAAACAAGGTTCTGCACACCAGCTGGAGCGTTGAAGGAATTGAAGACTTAGAGTATGTATCACATTGGATTAGAAGTCACAAACACTGGATTTCGTGAACACGGCTTAGACTGGCTAACTGCCTATGGTTGTGCTCACTCCAGTCCATGCCAGTCCAATACAACGCACCAGTCAGAGATGGGATGTGGCTGCTTCACACCGCAGTGAGCTCCAAGGACATGTAACCGTATCTATACACTACTTTTGAAGTAGACAAACAAATCGTGATTGAAATGAACTTTTAACCACTTCTTATAAGCTAACGCCTTCCAGTGTGCTCCTGACATTTTACAGAGGCATTTTACCGACTACAGTGGTGCACTGGCACTCAGTCGGTAAGCCGATGAACGGGAGCAAAGAAGCTCAAAGGAAACTGATGAGTATACCCCAGGTTCTTACTTCTTCGCTTTCCTCGAGGCATCCATTTTATGTTTGTTTTCCTACGTCATATCTCTAATAGGACACACGTATATGTATGCATGAAGAAAACCACTTCAATTTAACCATCTTAACATTCACTGGTTAAACATGTTATCACTTTCGAATATTATCAGAGTAACAGAGTCACATAATGCAGTCATAATCTGCAAGGAGTGTGACTTTCATATACAGTCTATGCAGAGATTCTTTTAACTTGTTTTCACAGTGGAGAATTACTACCGATCACCAACATTACAGCAATTTTTTTGGGACCGATTCCAGCAGAGAATCACAAGCGGTGCCAACTAAAGATCAACTTCTCTACTGGCTCTAAATAACCCCTTTTTCTTACATGCCTTCAGCCCAGTATCACCGTTTTAGTTTAAGACTACGATAACACGATCGTGCTCCAGATCGCCCTCCAAGATGGACCAACTCAAATAGATTCGGCTTCATTTCTGGAGAACTGGACAATACTAAAATTGTAGGCAGACACATAAAAAAAAAAAGTTTCCAATTTTGACGCCATACCCGAACTCTGTGTCAATGTAGGCTTGTGGGAATTCCATCAACAATATTTGAGCCAGACGTTGTATAACTTTGTA